>NC_043762.1:17748924-17996424 GCF_902148845.1 Salarias fasciatus
AAAATCATAAAAACACGTCACATTTCAAATAAACAATACTGCCTACTAAATTGCTAGTACCTCATCTTGCGGATATTAGTTTCCTCTCCTGGTTTCATCCTCTGTTTTGGCTGAACAGCTGCCTGTAATCCACATATAGGACACATTTCTGATTCGTTACTAGTGTGTGTTCTTACTTTTCTCTGAAGATTTGCCTCTGGACATGTTTAATTTCAGTGTTACCTGATTGGACTTGAATTTGTTTAGTCAGTAATTCATTTTGCTTAATCAGCTGTGAATTTCTGAATCGATGAATGTAAAGACTTTTCCGAATGTTGAATTTCCTGCTACTACAGCTATAATCAAATGTAGCAATTGTTTTTCCTGTCATGTATTGTATTTACAACTGATCCAATCAATGCTTTAATGTCAACCAAAACATGGACAAGTAACCCTTAAACAATGCTTGGTGAAAATATTTGTGCTAGTGCAAACATTTTCACCGTGGGGATCAGGCTTTGGTCGCCCATCAGACGTTGTGGTATTAAGCAAATCTTTCCCGGCCTCGCAGATCTTGTCAAGTGTGAGCTTCAGTGACTTTCTGCCCCTGGTTTATTTTGTTGCGACAGGCATGCAAAGCATGAGACACTACTGGCCGCAGTCGTCAGTCAGTTGTTGTCGAGCACTCTGAGGCTGTTCTGTTCTGGTGTCTTTATCAGGTGTCATGGTGGGTGTGTTTTTCTCCAAAACGAAAAATCATTCAATGCAATGACTTGTTTTGAGAAATGTGCTTACTGTCCAGTTCTTTGTTTTTACTTTCTGAAGAAGATGATGTGTGGTAGTGTCACCATGAGTTTTCAATTCAAGTAACCACTGTGGTCCCCAGATATGGTTTCAGAATTTCACTTTTCTAAGAGACAACAAACTAATAAAGAGAAAATTTGATCCGAACATATTTTCATCATACCAGCGCAGGTTTGGCTTCAGTTGTGTTTTTATTTAATCATGTTTGGTGTCTGTTTCTCCAATAGGAATCCCAAGCAGCTCAGAGACAGATCCTCATGGAGTTCCTTAAAGAAGCCAGAAGAAACAAGAGAGAGGTGCTCCTGCTTTTGTAGCTATTTGATGAGAATAAAAATCGAACGTAGCTACTCGCTGTGTCAGGAAAAGTTACATATAAGACATAGAGTCATATTTTATCCCTTTATTTGTCAACAGCAACTCGAGCAACTACAGAAAGAGCTCAACTTTCTCGAAGACGACATAAAACGTGTTGAGGTAATTAAACTGCGCCCTTTAAAACCTGAAATAATCAATAGCTCCCATTTTCTCCCCATGTACAGTCACAGTGCAGCAATGCCTGCCATCAGGAGGCAGTATATTATGAAGAACTGGTGTCTTTAACAGGTTAAAACAAGTGATTGTGTTTTCAGGAGATGAGCGGGCTATACTCCCCAATGATGGAGGCAGAGTGTACGGTTCCTAATGTCGAGGCTCCATCTCCTGCACCAAGGTACTGCTAAACTTTAGCAAATTATATGTGCGTTTTCTAACTGTGTCGTGTTTTTGACAAAATTTGTTTCTGTTTTTGTTTTTTGTTTTTTTTGTAGCTGCAGTAGTATTATTGAACCTCCTGACTACAACCAGCCTCCTGGGTTTGGCGGAACAACCCAGGTATGTTAGGAAGAGACCTGACACATGCACACTGAGGATGGCATTGTTGTTCTTCACATCAGTGTTTTTCAAAATTTCTTATTCTTGTCAGATGCATTGCAATAATATGTTCTTTAGCCCCCACGTTACATCATTAGTACAAATGTAATTGGGTACATTTTGAAAGAGGACACTTGTCAGTACAAGTTTAGCTCGCACTTAACTGAATACTCCGGATTGCTTTTCCAGGGTAAAAGACAGACTTGGTACAACAGCACGCTGGCATCAAGAAGAAAGAGGCTTACGGCTCATTTTGAGGATTTGGAGCAGTGCTATTTCTCCAACAAAATGTCTCGCATCACAGGTACTCCTCACGGATCGCTATTGTTGGCAGCACAAACACCCGAGCTCAGTAAATACACTGACTTTATGTTGCTTTCTGGATAATGTGAAGCACATTTTCATAGAGGAAGAACACAAGTGACAAGATACTGTTATGCTGGTCCAAGCGTATACTCTATAAGTTATTCTAACTTTTTTCAACATTTACATAAATTTTTCTAAATGTTGTTTTTCTTTTTCTTTTTTTGTTTTTTTTATATATCTCATTCGCAGTTGTGTTTGTACTGACACTGTGTGTACGTTGCTTGCAGATGAGGGCAGGAACCTGAACCAGCTGGATGATTTCATGGAGTGTTTGTCCAAGTTCACTCGCTACAACTCTGTGCGGCCGCTGGCCACCCTCTCTTATGCCAGTGACCTTTATAACGGCTCCAGTATTGTCTCTAGGTAAGAAAAAAAATCATTTGCAATAATTTTGTAAATTAGATTTATGGTTAGATAGCATGTTTTTGAGATGTTTATTTATAAGACAAAGACAATGTGTATTTTTTTCGTACAGTTGTGTCACATGATTCACTTGAGCAAACATTTCTTTGTAAATTGAGTGAAGTGTATCATTATGTGGTTTTAAGATACTTACATATATCCTCTATAGAAGCAGCTGTAATCAGGCCACTGACTACCTTCACACTTGTGTTTCAGTATTGAGTTTGACCGTGACTGTGATTACTTTGCCATCGCTGGCGTGACCAAGAAGATCAAGGTGTTTGAATATGGCACTGTCATCCAGGATGCAGTGGACATCCACTACCCCGTCAATGAAATGACCTGCAATTCCAAAATCAGGTGAGGAAGCAACGTTGATCATTCATCACCGAAGCGCTCAACTCCTTGAACTCATAGGGGAAAGACAGGGAACTCAGATCACCAAATTCTCTTACAACGTCTAAGAAATTCTTATTGAAAAAGCAGAGCCAAAAGAAACTAACTACGGTTTTGGGCTTGAGTCTCATTGTGAAAACGTTCTCTCTTTTTGTAGCTGTATCAGCTGGAGCAGTTATCACAAGAACCTTCTGGCCAGCAGTGACTATGAGGGAACCGTTATTCTGTGGGATGGTTTCACTGGCCAGAGGTCCAAAGTCTACCAGGTGTGCAAGCCTTTCCTGACTGAGCTCAGTTGCTGGGACACATTTATTTGCATGATGGGTTTTTAATTGTCTGTGTCGTCTTTCCAGGAACATGAAAAAAGGTGTTGGAGTGTTGACTTCAATCTGATGGACCCCAAACTGTTAGCCTCTGGCTCCGATGACGCTAAAGGTAACTGTAGCATTGCAGACATACCGTTCATCTTTGAAACCTCTTCTCCACCCTGAGTTTAAACGGTCTCTTTTGCCGTTGTGTGTGTGTGTGTGCGTGCGTGTGTGTGTTTTTCCCTTCCTCTTCAGTTAAGTTGTGGTCAACCAACCTTGACAACTCGGTGGCCAGCATCGAGGCAAAGGCCAACGTTTGCTGCGTTAAGTTCAGCCCAACTTCCAGATATCATCTGGCTTTTGGTTGTGCAGGTAAGGCTTCAGTTGCTTTTATGTTTTGCCTGATAGATGTTTTTCAGTTTGTCTTCGTTGTCTAACTGATCTAATCAAACCCCCTAACAGCCTTGTGTTTTAGCAGATTTTACTGAAATAAGATCTAGATTTTGTTTGTAGTGAGTTCAGTTATTTTCAGATGTCCGTACTGAATCACATAACAAAGACAAACATGCTTTTTTTCTTTATTTTCTTTTTTAGCCTGTTGTGATGAATTATTGCTCATTTCACACCACTGTAGCTTCTCCTTGTAGACCACTCATTTCCTCCTGCGGTCAAACAGACCCTGGTGGTCTCTCTTCCAGACACACTTACGAAAACCTCCTTTATTATTTCCCCAAGGAGAAATAGGAATTATTAGAAATTCTTTGTTGTCCACTGACACAGTCATGTAACTAAAGCTGGATAATAAGAGAAACTTTGTTATGTGGTGGTAAATCGCTCTGGATTATTCACCCCGTTCCCCTGCGTCTCTGAGCTTCAAGTCCACTAAGCCGGGGAAAAGCAAACCTGCGCTGAGTCTTTGAGTTGCTGATTTGCTGGGGCACAGGTACAATAGTGAACCAGAAACAAGCAGGCATGTTGCACCATATATTACAAAACACCAAGGATGGTGGAGACGTTTCCTGTTTAAAAATCCTATTGAGCATATGCCAACATTGCACCATTTTCCTAACAGGACTGTGTTACTTGTGGTTACTGGACCAAACTGACACCCCAAGTTGTTTTCAGTCCCTTTTTATTGAGTGTTCCTTACTGTTCCTGGGCATGTTTTATTTACTTTTTTACATTTTTATGTCATGTTCCAGACCACTGTGTCCACTACTACGATCTACGCAACACTAAGCAGCCAATCATGGTGTTTAAAGGCCACAGGAAAGCCGTGTCTTACGCCAAGTTTGTCAATGGAGAGGAGATTGTCTCTGCGTAAGTGTGTCTTGTTTTGTTTTCAGCGGTAGCACATCGACATTTCTCTCTCATACAATAGTCGAAAAAGTTTCTAATGTTTTTGGAACTTAGAGGTTCTATATGCATGTATGAAATCCCCCTTACATTAACATGTTGTTGAGAATGACGAGAAAAAGGGACTGTGACATTTCTGTTAAAATGGAACCTAGAAATAAGACC
This sequence comes from Salarias fasciatus, assembly GCF_902148845.1. NCBI lineage: Eukaryota > Metazoa > Chordata > Actinopteri > Blenniiformes > Blenniidae > Salarias > Salarias fasciatus. The sequence continues at coordinate 17,753,610 of NC_043762.1, forward strand.
TCCAGAAGTGGAGATGACTCATTAACAGAAAAGAGAAGCAGTTATTGACTCACATGTATTCAAGCACATTTTCTCTCTTGCAGGTCAACGGACAGTCAGCTGAAGCTGTGGAATGTCAACAAGCCTCACTGCCTGCGCTCCTTCAAGGGTCACATCAACGAGAAGAACTTCGTCGGCCTGGCATCCAATGGAGACTACGTGGCCTGTGGTAAGAATCACAGAATGTTGTAAACATTTCTCACACGTGAAGAAATAACAGGATGAGCGATGATTGCCACATCTTTGTGTGTGTGTGTCTACAGGCAGTGAGAACAACTCCCTGTATCTATACTACAAAGGACTTTCCAAGACGCTGTTAACGTTTAAGTTTGACACAGTGAAGAGCGTTCTAGACAAGGACAAGAAGGAAGACGACACCAATGAGTTTGTTAGTGCCGTCTGCTGGAGGGCCTTGCCTGATGGAGTGAGTCTGACTTCACCAATACTCTAAGCCTACTCCTACTAGTCATTTTTCAATATCTTCATATTTCTTAAAAGCAATGTAAGCTACAGAAAGTGAAGAGACACCCAGTTCAAGACGAGGGATATTTGTTTGCCCATCACACTAAATCGTCATATTGTTTAACTAGTGAACACGCATCCATGCAGTAATTTGTGTTTTCAATAGTGACATTTTCTTTTCCAGGAGTCTAATGTACTGATTGCTGCCAACAGTCAAGGAACAATCAAGGTGTGTTTTTTTTTTAATTTGTGAATACGTGTTCATATAGTCAATAAGTTAACCCCAGTCAGAGTTTTGTGAAAGTTTCCTCCAGGCAGGAAGTGAGTTTCTAACCTCCTGGGTGTGTCTTCTCTGCCCACACAGGTGCTTGAGCTCGTCTGAAGAACCTTGTTGTATGCAGTGGTGTTTGAAGCTGCCATCAGCCTTTTCTTTTTTTTGGCGAGAGGAGTAATTCACGCAGGGAGATTCCAGTCTGCCCAATGAGCAGCAAGACAGCTGAAGGAAATATCACCTCTCTTTTTTTAAATGAGCTACCAGCTTTGGAACAGCAGCAGAGACTGTGGACCAGTCCATCAGCATGGCAGGAGAGCATGTGCTGCTGTGTTACAGCATTAGATAATCCTCCAGCTGATGCATGAAACGGAACAAGAGACTTTATTTCTTTTCAGTAATGTTCAGCTGATGGAATAGTTTTTTTGTTTTGTTTTGGGTTTTTTTTTAGCCTTTTAAGTCAAATCAAAACTTGTACCTTTTTCTTTTTTTTAATTCATCTGCCACTCTCAAAGGTACATTCAGCCAAATGCTATCTGCAGGATGCATTCTCTCTTAAAGGCCAAAGCACAAGACGAAACGACACAAGGCAGATCACACTCTAGAGGAGTGTCATCTGATTGAGCTTTTAATTTCCTTTCTTTGACCGTCTGCCTCTCGTTTTCACCTCTTATGTGTAGCTGTGTTTGTTTCTGATTGGGAGAACCCGTTTTAATAGGTCTGACTTGAATCTCATTCTTTCATATGCATTGTCGGTTCCTCGTCTGGCTTCAGAGTGCAAAATGCAGGGTAACTTTTACAAGTCAAGGAAGACCAATGAATTAAGGACATTTCAAGAATGCTTTTATTTGTGCTGGTATTTGTTACTATCAGAACAAAATTAGACGGCGTATCAGTTATCGCAACAACTCATTTAACTTGAGGTGTTGAGCTGCGGTGCCTCCTGGAACTGGACTTTTATGTATGTGAGTTATTTGTTACTTGTTGAAAAATTACAACCTCACAGAATCAGCTTTAGTTCTATTAAAGTAGCAATGGAATCACTCCTCACATGCTTTAGGTTTGAAACGTATCATCTGTACTGAGCTACATTGTAACTTGGGGCGAACTGCTGTCAGTTTCTGTGGTTAAACATGCTGACCCATGAGTGAATTTGGGAAATGTCGCCAAGACCTGCCTATTTTATGATAACTGAGTGAGAGAGAGGTTTTGTATTTGTATAACTGAATAAATTATTTCGAAACTATTCTGTAGTGTTTCATTGTTTTTTGTTTTTTTTTGCTGCGGTACCTCATAGCAAGGACTAAAGATAATGTTCTGATCGTGTGATCTTTCTTTTCATAAGATTACATAAATGAGTGTAGTTATGCTGTTGATTAGATGCTGGGTGAGTGTGACTCTGGTACGTTGGGTAGAGTGGGTCCTCCCTCAATTGGAATGTGGCAGGTTTGATTCCCTGTCAATACGTCTTTGAGCTGTTCCCAATGGAGTCCCCTGCAAGTGTTACCCATTGCCAGATCTTCTCTGCACTATTCCATTTGATTTTTCTTTCCAGGTTCAGCAGTCCAATGTGTTGACAGTCAGATATCAGGGAGATGTTAAGCTGGGAGTCTGCTGCCAGTGGTGATCTCATAGCCAAAGTCTTACACCAAAATCTATCCTTCAAGATGACGAGACTCCAGACACTTGAGAAAGGAGACAATGAAACATCTTGCCATCAGTCCTGACCCAAACCTCATAATGGGATTGGCTTGGTTGTGTCATTCATTCCACGGCAACCCACTCAACGACTTGTGACAAATGCTGGATTAAAACTGGATGACATCCCACAACGGTGTGTGCGAGCATGCTGGTGACCGGCAAGAAGACGAGGTGCTAGTTTTGCTTGTTGTGCTTTTCCACATGCTCCTGTTTGTTACATGAATTGTTAAATTGTAAATCCGTCTTAATTTGTTGAATGTATCCAATCCACCAAGCAAGAGTCAGCAGTTTGCTGAATTTTCATGAGTACATCCCATATAACTCAGCTGCACTGCTCATTTAACAAATGCAAATCAATTAAAAATTTTAGGTTTTCTCATGGTGTGAGATCTATTACCATTTTTGTTAATATATTTACTAAATAAAAATTACAATTTTTTTTTAAAGTGTGGTTGAAAGGCCTTTGACGTTTAATTCAAAACATTCAAACCACAAAAACATTTTGTGTTTTTCTTCAAATATTAAGGCTGCATGCGTTTTAAATCAAATTGAAACAGGGCTGCACTTGATTTTTTTGTATTGTTTCAAAATTTGAAATATTTGCCTGATTTTTTACTTGCTGGTTGCTTCCTTTGCTTTGTTTTGTCATTTATGAAGCTCGTGAAAGTTTAGGAGTAGGCTTTGTGTTTATTTAAAAAAAGACCACAAACGAAGGACATACACATATTGACTTCTATCTGTTCCTTTTTGAGCATAATATGTTAAAATGTTTCCTGAAATGATCCACTGTTCTTTTGATGATTATACGTCATCCATGATCAAGCACTTCATTCAGCATCCATGGTTCTCCGTTTTCCTTTGTTCCCATTAACTACTAAAAAAATACTGCCAATTGGGTTTTTTCATGAATGCAACATGAATTAGAAATGTAATAAATTAGTGAAATTATAGGCTCAGATGAAGATTCACTGACACATTGTTTAAGTCCGGTTTATTATTGTACATACATGTGCATTAATACACTTTCACATTTTCTGTTTGTTCTTTTTTTTCTTTTTTTCTGGCGGGAACAACAACACCGGAACTATTGTTTCCCGTACAGGGACCGGCGGAGTGTTTTGGGAAACGGACTGGGGACAACTAGCTGGTATTCCGCTGTTGGGAACTGTTCAGTGTTTTTGTTTTAACCTTTGCCGTGAAAATGGGAGTTCCAAAATTTTACCGATGGATCTCGGAGCGCTACCCTTGTCTCAGCGAAGTTGTGAAGGAACACCAGGTTAGAAACCCGTGATGACTGCAGGCGATAGCCGCGGTGCTAGCAGAGCTAGCTGTCTGCTATCAACGGGCTAAATATAGCAAAGCCCTCAAACTTTTATTTCAGGAAGTCTTTCTGGGATATTCCCCATGTTTTTGCTATTGTCAAATTTATATACGCATTTTACCCCCTCTTTTTTTTTTACTAATTTCAATGAGAACGTTAACCTTAATTGAAGAAATTCCTACAGTGACTGGCTTGCTAGTGTTTTCAAAGAGAACACCGGTTTAGGAGAAACAGGTCAAAATATTTAAAAGTATTGCGTTATTACAGTGTAGTTTTGCTTTATAACAAGAAGATTATGTACTACCTTTAATCTTACATAACTGGTTAGCTAACCAAGCCTACGCCAATGAGAAAGTGTGATTAAGTTACTGTTGCCAGCTGTTGTACTGATAGCACTTAAATGTTTTCGGAATTATTTGATTTTTTTTTTTTATCTTTGTGGTCAGTCTGTTGTAGATATTGAAAATATTAATTACACTTCGAGATTCTAGCTTCGTTTTAAATATTAAACTTTCCCCGTGTAGTATTTCAGCGTATGAGCAGTAGTTTCATCAGCTGAAGGTTGCTCAGTGTCACTCTCATTGCATAAGACACTTCTGCCGAAGCCACAAAAAAGGTTCCGTGCCAAAACGTCCGTATTGTACAACAAACAGATTGAAACAAGAGCCAGATTCGACGGTCGCTAGTCAAAAATCTTTTTATGAGATTTTAGTGTCTTTGTGTCAAAGGCCTGGAGGAGGTCACTAGAAGGCTTTTGTCAAAACCTTAACAATACATAACTGGCAATTTTACAGAGAAAACACAATAAAGCAGTTTTTTAATAGTTGTTCACTTTACAGGTAATACCACAGGCTGTTTTTTTTTCAGCACATTACACTGTTATTCAACTGTTTTTTTTATGCTGTTTTTACATTTTCACCTCAGATTCCAGAGTTTGACAACTTGTATCTGGACATGAATGGCATCATCCACCAGTGTTCTCACCCAAATGACGAAGATGTCCACTTTCGAATCTCAGAAGAAAAGATTTTTGCTGACATCTTTCATTACCTGGAGGTTCTCTTCAGGATCATCAAGCCACGTAAGGTCTTTTTCATGGCTGTGGATGGTGTGGCACCAAGAGCAAAGATGAACCAGCAAAGAGGCAGGAGATTCAGGTAGAGATCAACATTATTGTCATTATTAGTAGTTGCAGTACTTGTAGTATTACATCCATAACCACATCATTCCTAAAAGCTACTTCATGGACAGTGCATAATTTTAAAATTAAACATGTTGATTTTATTTGTTCTTGAAAAAGCCAAAATAAAACATGTCTTTATAGACCATACTGTCATTTCATGCTGGAACATTTTCCTAGAGTTTTTCTGATGAACATGTAAGCTGCAGTTTGCAAACAGAATTACTCGAAGCACAGGACATTTATGATATTTGTAAGGTTAAAGTGGTAACCCCTTACCATCAGTTGTTAATTAAGGTGGATTTGAGAACTTGTCAAAAGAAGAAAAGCTTTGAGGTGATAGATTTATTATGCCTTCTTTGATATCTGCGTGTCCAGGTCTGCCAAAGAAGCAGAGGATAAGATCAAAAAAGCTCTGGATAAAGGAGAGGTGCTTCCCACGGAAGCTCGTTTCGACTCCAACTGTATCACTCCTGGTAGGAACGATCCAATGTTTTTACACATAACACATTAATGTTGGTAAACTGTGAAATTCACTGTTGAACATCATTCACACATCTAAATTGCTTCAATTATTTAATACTGAACAAACCATGCAAGCACACTGTAGTTAGATTTCAGTGTGTTTTTCAGTCATTTTTGGAGCTGAGTTTTTGTAACTATTCTAATTTTAATTGTCTGCAAAGTTACATTGTGCGTTTCAGTGTTATAGTAATTGGTGACATAACTTATATATTTCTAATTATTTTGCAGCGCCATTTATCATATCGTATTCTGCTTACAGGTACAGATTTCATGGCGAGACTCCAAGAACAGCTCAAATACTTTGTCCACAACAAGCTCTCCACTGACAAGCTGTGGCAGAATGTCCGAATCTACCTGTCTGGCCACGAGGTCTGTGTCCGTGTGTGATTACAACGGTTTATCCGTTGCCTGGATTGGCTGATTTACTTGTTTCTTGTGCACATAGACACCCGGGGAAGGAGAGCATAAGATCATGGAGTTCATTCGGTCTGAGAATGCGAAGCCAGATCACGATCCGAACACTCGACACTGCCTGTACGGCCTGGACGCTGACCTGGTACGACTTATATCCAGATAGTGGTGCACATCAACTCAGTCTCCTCTGAGATTCACCCTGGGTTTTTTTTTTTTTTTTTCTTTATGTTGTAGGTTATGTTGGGTCTGACAAGCCACGAGCCAAATTTCTCTCTGCTCAGGGAGGAAGTTCGCTTCGGGGGAAAGAAATCCCAGAAAAGGTTCCCTCGCTTTTGATTTTGTCTGATTGGAAGGAGAAAAAAAAAAATCAACAATCCAGTCTGTTCTGTCACATTCAGTTAAATCGTGATGATTTTCTTTTGTGAACCTTGACCTTTTCTTCTCCCTCAGGATAACGGCTCCAGAGGAAACTACTTTTCATTTGCTCCACTTGTCTCTGATGAGAGAATACATCGACTATGAGTTCGCTGAGCTCAAGGTAGGACACACACAGATGTCATGGGAGGTCTTCGTAATAGATATTGTTTTTAAATATGTTTGACAGAAATATTCGATACGCAACCGGTTTGAATACATTTCTGCTTGGTTCTCAGAATCAGATTGGTTCTGATTATGACCTGGAGCGAATAATAGACGACTGGATTCTGATGGGCTTCCTGGTAGGAAACGACTTCATCCCTCACCTCCCTCACCTTCACATCAATCACGATGCCTTACCGTTGTTGTACAAGACCTATATCAGTGTACTGCCCAGCCTGGGAGGTGAGAAACACACACACACACAAAATTAGATGTGAGATAAGTTTGTAGATTCAAGAAAGAGAAATAAATTCATTTTTATGTTCTAGGTTATCTGAATGAAAATGGTCACCTGAACCTTAGAAACTTTGAAAAGTACTTGGAGAAGCTTTCTGAGGTGAGACAAGTTTTTTGAGTCATATTTAGTTTCAGAGTTTTGAGAAATGTAGCATAAATACTGCCGTTGTTATCAAATGTATATTTTACGATCAGCTTTTTTTTCCAATTACTTTTACATTTTTTTTTTGTGTATCAACTGTAGCTGTTTTCCAAAATCATATTAAGTGTTTAATTATTAATTGCTGATCACCAGTGGCTTTGAAAATCATTTGAGCATTCTCACCACAAATAGTATGTAAATTTGTGTTTATTAACGTATTTTGGAACATGTTTTAAAATGACCGCTTTCTACAACAAATTCCATGATGAAATATCACGTTCCTTGTCCTTCTCCTTTCCCCGCATTCCTTCAGTTTGACCGGGAACATTTCAGCGAGGTGTTTGTGGACTTGAAGTGGTTCGAGAGTAAAGTTGGTAACAAATATCTCAACGAGGCGGCAGGGCTGGCCGCCGAGAAAGAAGCCGCCGCCGCCGCTGCCGCTGCTGCAGACAGCAGCAACGATGAGGTAGCGAAGAAGCGACTCAATGAAAACAACCTTTCTTTGACCGTTACCGGTGTGGCTCTCTATGACGCTAATCCCTCGCATTATTTGTGTAGGATCCCGCCCTCTGCCTCGCGGCCCCGACCGCCGCAGAAAAGACGACTGGAGAAGGAAAACCAGCCGTGGCCGACGACGAGGAAGAGGAGGACGACATCTTTGAGACGGAGTTCAGACAGTACAAGCGCACGTACTATATGACCAAGATGGGTGTGGATGTGGTGTCTGAGTAAGTGTCCAAACAGGAGCACACCTGACCGCAGATACACAGCTGGAGCCGGTGTCGACTGTGAAACTCACGAAAACATTTTGCAACAACCGTCTGGTCTGGATATAATCATGCAATCATGTCGTTGGCAACAAATTAGGAATTTCTCTGAAATAGTTGGTATGGAGACTGCGTTTAATGTGAGAAGTAGTCGTAACCACTTGGTTTGCGCTGCCTTGTTTAAATGCACCATTTTTATGATGTCGTGTTTGTTCTGCTGCCTGGTAATATAATGCTGCACACACCCTGAAGGGCAAAGGAGATTTCAAGTTCCAAAAGCCATGCTTCCATTTCTGCTCCGTGGCCAAGTAATGCCCGTTGCAATGAGAAAGCTTACTTTTGTTTATTTTAACTCCAATGAGAAGAGAATGAGTCATGAATGTGGTGCATTAAGACGATAATAATTACAAAATGAGGCACTGTTTGTTAAAGATGTGTCTCAGTGTTTTTCGCTTTGCTAGAAAAACATTAGCACATTCATGTGGTTGTTATAAGACAATATGTGGTGAATGTTGAAGGACTGGTTTATCTCCATAACTGTAGGGAGTTTTAAAATGCCGCACTTTGAAAGTGACTTTAATTGGGATTTATTTTATGTTCGCAGCGAATTTCTCGCAAGTCAAGCAAAGTGTTACGTGGAGGGAATCCAGTGGATCCTGCATTACTATTACCACGGAGTTCAGTCCTGGAGCTGGTGAGCACATCCTCCTCCAAGTGCATACTTGTCTGTCAGGTGTAAATAATTCACCGGTCGCTTGTTTTTTACAGCGCACCTCCAGATAGAAGGTTTTCCAACTTTTAGTTATGAAAGTTATTCTTTTGAACATTAAAGCTTTTTTTCCCCCTTTGGGTCCCATGTATTTAAATGTTGTTAATTTATCCTTGCAGGTACTACCCCCACCACTACGCCCCCTTCTTGTCTGACATCAGGAATATATCGGGGCTGACGTTGACCTTTGACCTTGGGAAGCCCTTCATGCCTTTCCAGCAGCTGTTGGCCGTCCTGCCGGCTGCCAGCATGGCGCTGCTGCCCGAATGCTACCGGGTAACGCATTCCGCTCCGTTATAATATCAAGTCTATTGCAGCATTTTAATGTCTCTTTTTATTATCAATATGTAAATTAAGGCGATAGAGTGGCGGCGTTCACCACAAGTTGGCCTGGAAGGCAGAAGAAATGAGTTTGTACATTTTATAAGCTCTTGTGTTGTTTTGATGTTTCAGCACTTGATGACGAGTGAAAGGTCGCCCATCATTGAGTACTACCCCCTTGACTTCAAAACTGACCTCAATGGCAAGCAGCAGGAATGGGAAGCTGTTGTGCTAATTCCGTTTATAGACGAGGTACACAGACATTCCACTGGTGAAAAGTAATCACATCTTCTTTTTTTTTTCTTTTTTCTTTTGAATTAAACTCATGCTCTTGCTTTGTGTATTCCCTGGGCAGAGATGCTTGCTCGCCGCCATGGAACCCTGCAATAACAAGCTGACAAAAGAAGAGAAGTCCCGGAATCGTCACACCGAGTGTGCCGTCTACTCCTACGACCCCGAAACGGACTTCACGTACAGCTCCGCCCTGCCGAAGCTGTTCCCGGACATCGTGCACTGCCACGTCAGGTAGCTGCACACGTACATGCAGGATCGGTCACTTTCAGGTCTGATAAACGATAAACGATGGTTTAAGCTTCATGATAACAGTCTTGTGTCGTGTTTGATGGCTGCAGGAAAGCATACATTCCCATTGATGCCTGGAAAGTGGCTTTGGACCACAAGAGCAAACGTGTTGACCGCTCCGTTCTGTATTTCTGTGGATTCCCAACCCTGCATCACATCAAGCATAAGGTACAGGACATATTTGTGTTGGGTGCCAGATGAGATAATAAATCCCGGGACAAATTCTCTTGATTCACCATGAATTATCCTACAAACAAAAAGAAGAAGGTCTTGACTCCCACAGTCCAAAAACATGCATGTTTTTGGACTGTGAGAACTGTGGGGACATTAGAACATTAGATGTTCTAATGGTTATTATTCTCATAGGTATGAAATTTCACCCACATTTATGATGAACAGCAAACTCTTTATCGTGTTTGTAATTTAGTTTTTTGTGCTTCTCTTTTCTTCTTTCACTACATTTCACTCCTTTAGTTTTATAAGAAGAAGAGTGGGGTAGTCGTGTTCCAGCAGAGCAGCAGAGGCGAGAACATGATGCTGGATATTCTTTCCGACCAGGACGGGGAAAAGGTGCGTTTGTTTATCAACCTGGTTTCATGAAGTCAAATGATTTTTAAGTGTACAGGTTGTTTGTAGAATTCCTTTTCAAATTACATCCTCAAGATTGATGAATGTTTTTTTTTTTTTTTTTTTTTTTTTTGCTACTTTTGAGTGATACTGGGTTAATTCTATTGGAGAATTGTACATGTTGTCTAATTAAAATTTAACACATTGAAATCGGTGACTTGAACTGTGAGCACTTTGGTTTGACACTGATCTTGTCCTCTGTTAGCGCTTTTATTCTTTTTCTCTGCTTGTGTTGTTTTTCTCTTGCAGCTGTGTGACAATGTTGCTGCAGATGTACTGGGCAAGTCTGTTTTTGTGAATTGGCCCCATCTAGAGGAAGCTCGCATTGTTGCCGTGTCGGATGGAGACACCAAGTAAGTCATTTCCCCTGGGCCTTCAGCACCGTCGTATTTAGTTGTGTTTAATATGTCTGCTACATGTAAAACCTCCATCTCTTCCACCAGTGTTTTCTTTAATAATATTTTTACGCAAAAATTGTCTTTGTGTCTAAATTTTGCTGTATTTTCCAGGTTTTCTCTGGAGGAACCCCCAGGTGTCCAGCAACTGTACAACAGGCCGTCCTCTCCTCCCCCCACCAAGATCACCTGTCTGTCTGACAAGGAGGAGAAAGAATGGGTGAAAGATGTCCAGGGGATAACTGAACAGTAAGCTGCACACAAAAAAAAGTCTTAAGAGAGAAATCACAGTTGCCTTTTACATTTTCACTGTCATGTTTATTTTTTTTTTTTCTTCCTTTCAGCTACCTGAAGAGGAAAGGCATCGTGATCAACGAGACTGCGGTGGTTTTGTACGGCCAGCTGCTGACGGGAAGGAAATATGTCCCCAAAGCCAACGGAGTAGTGGAGCTGGAGAAACAGTGGGCCAAACAGGTCCTGCCTTTCGCCTACCAGACCGTGGTCAAGGTACTGGCACACAGACAAAAACACAGCTCGCTGTAGTTCAGGATGTCGAGGAAAAGGCAGAGAGAGAATGTCGCTGCTATGCTAAGCTGTGTCGGCCTCCAGCAGGATCACAGAGCTCATGTTTTAGAAGTACGCAGTGGGTTAAATTCTGCATCTTTCTCCTCATCTTCCCAGGACATCAAGGCCTTTTACTCATCTCTGACCTGCTTTAAGAGCTTAGACGAGCTCTTTCCTCCAACCACCTCCGTCTTCATGGTGGGAAACCCGTACTACGGTGCCATGGGAGAGGTAAACGTTGAAAAGAATTTATAGTGTGGCAGAGAATTGAACTGAAAATTTGCGTTTTCTGATTACAATGCCATCCTGATTTGGGCATTTTCTTCACAGGTGCAAGACTCCCAGGATGTCCTGAAAGACGGCAGAGTCAGGGTGGTCTTCAACGTGCCACACGAGCCCCAGCTGGAGTCCTTAATCCAGAATCAACATGTAAGACGCACGATTGTGAAGCTAATCTGTTGGGACGTCGCTTCAATTCCAACGTGTTTGCTTTGTGTTTTGTGTAGAAATACTGTGTGAAATACAACCCCGGCTACATCCTGGCTTCCCGGTTGGGCATCACCAGCTATCTGGTCTCCCGCTTCTCAGGAAGCATCTTCATTGGCCGAGGATCTAAGAAGAAGTGAGCCTCACGTTTGGACTCCCATGAAGAAATTTACTGCATAGCACTGAGGTTTTCTGACGTTTTTCCTTTTCCTCCTCCTCACTGCGTCCAGCCCCTGCGGCGAGCAGAAGGCCAATGTTGGCCTCAACCTGAAGTTCAACAAGAAAAACGAGGAAGTTCCTGGATACACAAAGAGAACCGAGAAAGAGTGGCTCTACTCGGCGGCCGTGGAGGAGCTGCTGGCCGAATACCTGGACAGGTAAAACCCCAAAAATTAAGCCCCTCTTTTCTTCAAACTTGTCATCAACCTCTCTTTTTTTTTTTCTTTTCTTTCAAAATGCATAAAACTGAAGTCTTAACATGTCAAATTGCTGTCGTAGATTCTCGGAGGTGTTTGACACCGTATCCAGAAACAGCCATGACGATGTTTTCTATGAAGATGACATCTGGCCTGGAGAGGACCAGAACGGGTAATTTACACGGACACACTCTTTTACACACACATAGATGATGTTGATTTCAGTTGACGTTATGCTGAAAATGAGTCCAGAGAGGCATTAATACTGCTTGATTTTTGTTGTTTCAACTTTTTTAAGATTTTGAGGTGCAAATAACCTATGCTTGAATAGTAAATGAGGCTTTTATATTGTTGTAAACTTCACAGGGCAGAGAAAGTGGCTGAGATCACCTCGTGGTTGAAAGGCCACCCGGTCAGCTCCATTAGCAGAACGTCATGTGACCTCCAGGTGCTGGACGCCGTCATCGTGGAAAGGATTGAGGAGTTGGTGGAGAAGGCCAAGGTGACTGACACACACGTAAAAACACCGACTTAGTTTCAAAATTCAGTGCACTCACGTTCCAATTTTCCCTTTTCCCATTTTTTTTTTTTTTTACCGCTCCATCTTTCACTCAGGTGAAGAAGAGCAGCAAAAAAGTGCGTGTGACGGTCAAGCCTCATCTCCTGTTCAGAGTAAGTCGTTTTTATGACACTTTTCAGTTCTTCATTTGTGTCAGTGAATTAGTGTATCACGTTACCACCCAGTGATTTAGTGCTGTGGTTCTAAGAAACTGTGGAATGGTGCCAGATTATATGAGAAAGAATGCAGATTACCTATCGCCCTGCTTTTAGTGCCATAAATCAGGTAAATGGTCAATCAAGAAGAAACATTACAGGTTAATTAGTAACGATAACAGTCTATGGGTGTAATGTGTTGAATGTGACTGTCTTGCCTCCAGCCCTTGGAGCAGCAGCAGGGAGTGGTTCCAGACCCGGAGGCAGACTATCGCCTGTTCGACAGAGTTGTCAACATCCGGGAGAGTTTCACCGTCCCGCTGGGACTTCGAGGGACTGTCATCGGCATTAAAGGAGGTAAAGATATATCTGCTGAATTAACCAAAAAAAAAAAAAAAAAAAAAAACCTCCTGTACCAAAAAGGTTTTATTTTTCATTGTGAGCATACCATGACCTTTGCATGTGTTTCTCCAGCGGACCGTGAGGCGGAGGTTCTCTATGAAGTTCTGTTTGATGAAGAGTTTGCTGGAGGCCTGAACATCAGGTAATCTGCTCCACATCACGTCTCCCTGCGTCATTAGTGGTGGGAATCAGTCTGTTTCTCCAAACTGCAGCTTCTCTCTTATAATTACTACACAGGTTAGAATTCCTATTTGGAGGAATCAGCAAATGGATAAAGTTGTGGATCACTTTTTTCAGATGATGACTGTTTTTTCTTAAATATATTCTTTGATAAATGAAATATATTAAACATCCTTAAAATAAGAGAACGTTTTTTAATGGTATTCAAAAACACAGTTTGATCTTTAATGGAACACAGTCGTTGTACATGATGTTGTCAGTGTGTCTTTCTCAAATATGATAAACATACAATACTTTGGAAAGGTTTTAGGCTGTTAGAAAATACAGAATGTGAAAATAGTTCATTTTTGCATCATTAAAACATTCAAAGCAGCATCAGTTCGTCTCAGCACACTCCATTTTTGAAGGATCTTGTTTATTTTTTTTTCCTTCAAACATCTTGGAGGATCGCAGATCTTTTATTATATTATATTTTATCAGACCGGTCCTCTGTGGAGACCATGCAGTCACTTCCAGGACCGTTTGTATTCTTTACACTGACGGTTGTTGGTAAACTCTGACTTTATTTTCTATGTAACTCTGGAGCCAGTCAGACAAACCAGAGATTTTTCTCTTTTTCTTTTACAGATTTAGTTGCAGATGTGCTTTTTTTTTTTGTTTGTTTTTTCCAGCTCTCTTAGAATAAATGAAATAAAATTAAATTCTGTCGTGTGTGTGTCTTAAGTCAACGTTGTTCCTTAGTCTCTGTTTTTTTTCGCTCTCTTCTCTCAGGTGTTCTTCTTCTCGAGGGTATCGCCTCCCTCCTTGTGCTCTGATCAACATTTCCCACGGAGGTCGAGTGAATCACAAACTCACCGCCATCGTCAAGCCTCAGCCCGCCACCGGCGCCAACTTCAACTCCCAGCGCCATCTGGCGGGCCTCAACCACTCCCCGCGCTCGCCCTTCGTGCCCACACAGGTAAGAGGAGAGATGAGACGAAAAGTTCAGTATCGTCAGTGTTTTAAATTCGTCGCTCAGTCCCCGTGCCGCACTCTCTGCCCCAAGCATAACAGCAAAGGCGGCGCGGTGAAGGCGTCGTCGCAGGGAAACAGAAACTCGCCCTCTAAAGGTCCCATCCAGAGACAGCAGGCCAAGGTACTTCATCGAATCGTTGATCGGCTCACAGAATAAACGCTTTGCGGACGTGTAGAATCAAAAGTGAGACTAGTGAGAGCAAATGAAGCCTAACAACTTCTTTTGTTTGCTTCGCTTTTCAGAGTAAAGAAGAGTACAATAACGTTTGGCAGTGTCTGCTGAACGCCGGCCCTCCCAACAATCCTCCCGCTCACTGGCACAATAATGTAAGTCTCCCTCTGCCTTTTCATGGAAGCTGTGACCAAACAGCTTCACAACACAACGGAAACACCAAACAGCCAGAGTGTTTGGAATTTATAGCATCCAACACTCGCTTGAAATGAATGAAGATCTAATTCAGTAAATTCAGTTCAGTTCCTGTTTTCCCTCGATTCATCTGCACAGAATGCTGAACTCAGAACGTTCTCATCGTCGGAGCGAACATCACATCGCTGCTTCCTTTTGTGTTTGTGTGTGGATTTGCTGTCTAAGTGTAATTGTGTTAATGCGTTTGTTGTTTTAGGAAGGACATTACCAGCAGGACAAAACCCAACCTGCCAACAAAGCTGTGAGTTCACTTACACACCACACGCACACACACACACACACCACATGCTCTCAGAGTTTACTCTGTAAAACCACAACTAAACTCTTGTGAATTAAATTGCCTTTAAGTCCATTTGTCCATATCTCTAAAGAGAGCTGCGGTGATTTACCTCACCAGTCAGTCACATTGTTACGGCTGATTGGTGTGTATTGCTTCCTCAGTGTGTGTGTGTGTGTGTGTGTGTGTGTGTTCATGTGTGTTTTGACACTTTTCAGACTCCGGCCGGAGCCATCAGACTGCTGAAGAAAAATGAAGACGTCAGCTCCCTTTTCCCCATGCAGAACACTGCGAAGAAGGTGCAGGAACACACACGCACACACACACACACACACACACACACACACATACACACACACACTCCCTCCCATTCTCACAGCTTTTCCCGCCGGCTGACAATCATGAGTTGAAGAGTCGATAACGTTACGTCACTGAAACTCTCGCAGGCTTCTACTGAATTTGAGGACCTCATTGCCAGTCTGAAGATCAGCAGCCAGCAAGCCCCGCCCACTCCCGCTGCTCCGCAGCCACCCGTGAACCCGGCGGAGGGCCCGCTGTCGCCCCAGTCGTTCGCCATGGTGAGCATGGGTGACACTCGAGTCCGTCCCCGGAGCGGCCTGGTGCCGCCGCTTCAGGTGTTTTGTGTGTGTTGTCTAGAAGGGAACCCTGGTCCTGAAGGAGATGCTGAAGATCGACGGCGCCGGAACGGGAGCTCCACCGACGCAAGAGTCGGCGAACGGCGGCTACCCGGCTGGCCAGCAGCAGAACCGGAGACGATCCTCCAAGAAACTTGGTACCGAGCCGTTTCCTCCACCAAATTCAACCAGCAGCAAACCAGGATGCCGCTCCTTCTCTTCTTTTCACCGATTACTTTTCTCCCTGCAGCTGCGAATATGAGCGCCCCCCTCAGCGACGCAGCGGTCTCGCCGTCGCCGGCCGCAGCTGCTTCCCCCAACGCCGTGATGAACAGTAAGGTGTCGGAGCTGGCCTGTGTCTGCGCCCGGTTAGGCATGGCGCCGCCCGAGTTCAGCTACATCGGCAACAGACAGGTACAACCGTAGAAACAAACATCCGCACGACTTCCCGTCGCTCCTCCTTCACTCTCCTGCGCTCCGTCCCTTCAGGGTCTGGTCGTCTGCCAGGTGAAGCTCTCCAATGGGCTGATGGTTCACGGCCCTCAGAGCCAATCAGAGAACGACGCCAAGGAGAAGGCTGCCTTCTTTGCTCTCCAGAGACTGGTAGGCAGGCATGGATTCTGATTGATTCTGACGCTTTGTATCATCCTGATCTGAAAGTGTTGTAAAGAATTTCCCTGCTGTCTCTGCACCACAGAACTCAGTGGGGTCGGGTTTCCCCCTCCCACCTCCTCTGTACCAAGGAATGGGTCAGATACGGCCTTCAGCCATCGGACCCATGACCCCGGTCTTCAGCCAACAAGGTCAGTCTGTCCTGCTGACGGGTGTGTCACGTGTTTCTGATCCGTATCAGATGAAGAACAAACTTCGGTAAATGACTTGGAGTCTTTCGAAGTCTTTAATCTAACGGATGGTCTGCCGCTGGCCAGGTGGCCTGCTGTTGCCCCCTCAGGGTTACCCCCCCGGCCCTCTGTGGGGCATGACGCTGCCTCCTCACCACCACCCCAGCCAGCCTTTCTTCGGAGCGGCGGGGACGTTCCCCGGCGCCGGCGCCCGGCCACAGCCGGCCGCAGCGCTGCCCATCGGCTCACACAACCAGTTCATCCCGCTGCAGGTGAGCGCGCTCGGAAACCATTCAACTCCAACCATCACAGGTTCTGTCAGTCCGCGGGTTTCATTGCTGTTGTTCTTTGACAGGTGACGAAGAAGCGAGTGTCGGCCAACAAAAAGAACCAGGAAACGCGCGAGTTTTACAGCGCCGCCCAGGCCGTCTCCAAAAACCAAGCCCAGAGAGCCCAGCAGCCCGCCGCCGCCGCCGCCGCCGCCGCCCAACCCCCAGCTCACACTGACTCTCGGAGAGCCGACCAGCCGCGCCACCACGCCGCCAACAGCGAGCCGTCTTCGGACTCCACGGCGACGGCGGCGCCGCACACGCCGCCGCGGCAACAAAACCCGCCAGCGGCAGCAGGCCACACCCCCGGCTCCGCCTCCAAGAGGAAGCACAGGAAGTTAGCTGTCAACTTTGGCGCCGCCAAAGTGTCAGAGTGACGAGCTGGTGGTGTGTGTGCGGTGTGAGAGGAGGGATTTGTGTGTGTGTGTGTGTCGTCGTCTGGCAAAAAAAAAAAGTCCACCTTTGTTAATGTGACGCCTTTCGTTCATTCTACATTTCCGAGCGGAGAGCAGGTTTAGTTTGCAAACTAAAAGTTTTTAAGTCCCATTTTTACTCAAACATCCACCGAACCTGATCCCCCTGAGAGGCCTTTCTCAGACATCTCTATGTCGCTGACGGAACCAAGTGCATTGTGGGAGCATATCTTATTTTTTTTGGAATCGGTGTTTTTTAGCTTGAATTAAGATAATTTGTACTCTTCAGCTCAACTATGAGGATACCTCAGATTCACATTAACAAGCGTTTTATCTTTGTAATCCTGCCTTTTCACGCCGTCGGTTTCCATCCACTTTGCACTCTGAGTCATTGCTGAGATCACAGAAAACAGATCACGGTAGTTGTCAAGAGTTACTCAGACATATTTAAGAGGATGTGTTTACTCATTAACGTGTACGTCTCAAATTGACAAAAATGTATTAGAATTTTTAGAGCCCACATGTTTTGCGGGGTTTGTATTAATGAGAACCCAAAGAGACTCTGTGTATTTTGAACAAAAAGATGAAAATTAAAGGAAAAAAGAAATTGCTGCCATATTATTTTAAACATTGACGGAACAGTTTAAGTTCAGCTCGGCTTCCATCCAACTGGTCGTTTGAGTGTTTTTATTGCAGTCAAGAGTTTCTGCCGCTTGAAGCTGCCGCTGCTTTTTTTTTAGAGGTTTGATTCCCTCGAAGATCTCAGCCTCGACTGTGTTGTGCGTCGTTTTCGTTTCTCTGACAAAATCTAAGAATATCGCTCACATGGAAATAAACAGACGATTAGCAGATTTGGAAAAATATTCTCCTCCTGGTTAATACTGATAAAAAAAAAAAATTCCCCCCCCCCCATCAATGCATTGCAACTGCAACTTAAACAGAAGCGACTATATTTAAGCCAACAATGCATTTTTTTTTTTTTTTTTTTACATAATTCATTATTGGCAGAAGCTTCATTGATGCCACATAAAGTTATTTTCTGATTCTTGAAGTTTTGCAGCATTAAAGCCTGAACAGATCAGACTTATCTTCAGTCTTAGCTTCAAACCCCCCCCCCCCCCCCCCCCCCTTAACACACTGGCCTCAGATTTGCACTACAGTAACATAATAGCATAATAATTATTATTATGCTGGAAAACGACATTTCCTTGTTCTGCCAGGTGTGGTTTTAAAGAGCCGTGTTATTTGTTCCCCTTTGGTTTTGATATTAGTCGTCCAAAGCTTTTTATGCACTGCCTGCACACAGAATTATTTTTCAATTGATGTGTTATTGGGATACAACCATCTTGTTACACACACGCACACACACACACACACACACAGATGTTGCCACTGCAGAGCTGTCAAACACCAGCAAACAGCCTGAGGCAGACCCAACCTGCAGCAAATGAACCTTTTACTTTTGTCTGATTCTCTCCGGCTGAACCTAAATGAACAAATCCACTGCCTGATCATCGTCTCGGCGGTGATCCAGTCGCCTGAAGAACAAAACCAACCAAGAAACTGACGTCTTTTCTCTTTTTGGATGCAACATTTTGATTTCAAACTTCAGTTTTTTTTTTCTTTTTGCCAGCTAAAGCTCGTGAGAATTTTATTGCACTGTCATTTCGATTTCGTGAAAACTTGGTTTCTGAATTCCATTGTGACATTTTTCACAGAGAGTTATCGGATTGTGTGTCGTACTTTACATCATCTCGAACCTGATTCGAAGCAGGAGTAGCTCACCAGTAAATTAGCATCTGGAATGCTTATTGCTGCCTTACGTCTCTTTGAAAAGATACGACCAGTGTGCAGATTTTTGTGGGAAGGCTTTAAATTAACATTATGTGGACAACATATGAAAAAATAGATTTCCATGTTAGTGCCACCAATAATGATTTTATTAATCAGTACAATTTTGTCTAAATTACTTACTTGGTCTGACACTTTTCCTTTTGGTTTCGATTGAAAATGTTTTAATGGTTGAAGAAATGAATGCGAACCGGAGTCGAAGTGAAGTGAAGTGAAGTTTTGGTTCGACTTTCAAAGCGAGTCACAGATTAAAAGTTCCATTGAGATGTTGTGAAAAGCTTTTTTTTTTTGTAAAATACCTAAAACAAGGGTGCATTTTATTATTTTTAAAACAGGACAGATGCAGCTTCTTTCAGATGTTTTATGAATTTTTGGGGCAGGATTTGTGACGATATAAATATGAGAAGTCGCCGGTGTGACCCCGAGGTCGCTGATGCACGTGTTTCAGTATGAAAGTCGAGGCTCTGTAACTGTGTTTTGTTTACGTGAACGAACACAGCAGTGTAATGTTCATGACGTCTGTGCTACAATGCAATTCGTGATCTTCTGAAGAAGCTTTTAGGATCATTTCACTCACTCAATTTCCATTTCTCAAACCGAAATTCCTGTTTTTCTTTATTATTTTTCTAATGATGGATTTTATGGAGGACATTGTTTTTATGGATACACTGTGTGGAAATCACAATGATCATGATGAAAGCAATGAGCGAGTCAGGCCTGCATTATTAGTTTTTTTTTTTATTTTAAGGTTGGACACCCTGGGACCGAAGCCCGACAGGCTCTGGTGCAATAAAAGGGAGAGGTTTTAAAATTTTGGATATTGAAGCACACCTGTTGTATTTGTTAGTTGTTGTTTTTTTTTTTTTTTGAAGACTGAAACTAAGCAGAACACTCTCAGTATGAGAGAATGTTAATGACCTTTTTGATTCAGGAATGTGCTGTACATATCCATTTAATAAAAGAAATCTTTTGTTATGCCACTGCTGCTCCTTTTCCTGCTATCCGTTTGCTTTCAGCATAAAGTGTGAGACAATAAGAGACAGATAATTTTTTAAAAAAACACACAAAATGAGACATTTTATTTTGTCACACAGTACAAACTTTTTTTCCTCATAAGCTCAAGTTTTGTTTTTAGAGAGAAACATAAAGAGACATCCTGGAAACACTAACGATTATCTTTACGGGCAAAGCACGTGAGCTAATTGTCAATCAAAGCGTGATTTTAATGTGAATCATACAAAACCTACATCTACAAGGTAAAAAAAAAAAAAAGCAATAACAATACAAACATTCACTCACACACAAACACACACACACACACACACACACTCTCAATCATGCTTATACAAATATACGGTGCATGTTCTGACTTCATGTGAACCTGTTATGCTTTCATTCTATTCTTCCTACTGTATAAATTAATGAAAATCACAAGTTGATTTCGACTCTAACACTAGAGCATTAAAAGACAGACGTGTTAATCACGGAAATCGGTCTGATTAGTATAAAGATCAGCAGAAAACAGGATAAATTTGACATAATTTCCTGAAAAATCCTTGGATCGGACATTGTTGTTTGTCTTTTTTTTTTAATACAGTGTGATAAGAAAATGGAGTTAATGTCTATTTATAGTCTGAACATCATGGTAAACGGCAGGAATTGATTCTTTCAGATGTTGGTTTTATATGCAATTAGTTAAAAAATATTAACTTTAACATGTTTTCTTTTCTTCAGTGATCAAGAGAATAGAAATACTGTGATGACTGCAAGTCATTTACATACAGTGTATTTACATGGGACAAAATGACATGTGAGATGTGAGATTAGTCCATGATACACACGGCACTCACTAAATCTTCTCCATTTTCATATATGTCAACAAGCTCTGTGTAAAAAAAAATTTAAAAAATCAGTAAAGTAAGCACCGAAGAAGTGTTTTCTTTAAATGACCACTTCAATCTTAAAAAACAAAAACAAAACAGGGTTTTATCAGCTCATCGTCCTCAATAACATAAGTTAGCAGTTTATCCTTTTTGATCAATGGTTTAAAAAAAAAAATGACACGATTTCACTAAAAGAAAAAGAAAAATACTGTTAGAAGAAAGACAAATAATAACCCTTCATGAACCTCGACGGGGATTCTGGAAAGTTAACTCAACATGGTAACTGGTCATTTCCGAACTTCAGAATAAGAACAATCATATCAGAATACTGTCAAAAGCAAAACTACATTCTGGGAATTTCAAAAGCAAGTCTGACATCATTTTTGTACATTAACATGAGAAAAAATGGGTTTTCTTTTTTTTTTTTTTTAATTTACTGTACTGTAATCAAACTAATTGCAGATAATATGAGAAAAGCTGGTCTTCTTCAGTTCAGTCTGTATAAACACAGCAGCACTTCCTCATGTGGAGGAGTGAAGCATTGAAAAATCAAAAGCACAAATTAAAACATCCAGAAGTCTATGAACATATTCCAAAATATTCCAAAACTTTTCTGGAGAGTCGGCTGGTATTTTAATTTCAAATTTTTTTTTTGTACAACCACCTGTGTGAAACGACAAAAAACACTACAAAACCTACAACTGTGACCAAAGCATAAAGCGCACGGTGCAAAAACACTACTACGGTTCAACAAAGGCCGCAGACGTCTGGACGGCACGCTGCGCTTTTACATTGTTTACAGTGACTCCAAAAAAATAACTGACATCTCGACACGGACGGATGTTTGCACCGGATGAGAATTTTCTTTTTGTGTGTGTGAACAGAAGTGCCCCCCCCCCCTCCTCCCCCCCGCCTCCCCCCCTCAGTGCATATGTGCCCGTCTCGCGCCCCGGCGCCGTCCCCTCAGTTCCTCCGCTGGCTCCCCACGTACGTGTTCTCTATGCACAACACGATGTAGTGGCTGGAGCAGGAGCGGGCGTGCTGCCCCAGCAGGCGGCCCGTCTGCAGCAGGGCGGCCTGCCCCGTCACCGCCATGTCGGCCGTCCGCCACGCCTCGCAGTAGTTGGTGGTCAGCCGGATGCCCACGGTGCTGGAGCCGTGCCACACCAGCTTCTCGGGCCTGTGTGTGTGGGGGGGGGGGGTTTGATTTAATGAAAAGCAGCAAAGAGTTTTTGTTCGGCACGTCTTCTCTCACTCACCACGCCGAGTCGGTCATCACGTTGCGCCCATCGAAGGAGTAGATGGGCGTGGACGGGTCAAACGTGCCTCCGTTCCCAGAGAAGATGGACATCCAGCTACTGAACAGCACCTCCCCCTGAGAGGACAGCAGTGAATTTAACACCCGTCAAGAGTGATCTAGAGACTTTACATATTGCAAAATAAAGAGAAAAAAAAAACAGGAATATTGAAAATGACATGAGAAACCATCTGAATCTGGTTTGAATGATTTGTAAATGCGCCCTCACCCTCAGATTAACCACCGGCATGTCGTTGCGGTCCGCCTTCCTCACGATGGTCGCCAGATCCTGGAGGTGCGAGGACAGGAAGGCCCTGAAGGTGGCCGTCAGCCCCATGGAGCGCGCCTGCTGGTAGCACTGGAAGTCTGCTCCCCGGATGCCTCGCATGTCCCCCTTCAGGGGGGCATTCAGCGCCACCAGGTGGAGCTGAAAGGGAGAGATGAACGGTGAGACTACAGAATGGCCTGGGTTAGTTCGTACCTGAGCGCAGAGCCGGACTCACTCCCGGAACGGGGTTGAAGTTCTGTGGTAAGAGGCTGTAGCTGGGCTGATATCCCCGGATCCCCTCCTGCAGCTCCTGATCGACAAAAACAGCTCAGAAGTTCAGCGTGTTCAGCTGTTCATGTTTTGATTAAATGCAGAGGATCTGCCCAGCCGCTGGGCTCAGGCTGACCTGGCTGTGGCTCCTGTGTGGGCGACTCCAGTCTCCAGGTCTGCTGAGGGCCTGGGAGGCTTCTGATGAGGACGGCCCAGACGGAATCAACTCTCCAAGCTGAAAGACGCACAGAAAATTATACAACACCACCAAAGACTGATGGGGAACTGACAGTTTTCACTGTTTTGGTTTCAGTTGAACAGTTTCTGCCCATGTTTCTCCAGTCTACATCAAACACACGCGCCTCGACGGTCTCCCACCTGGATCTTTCGCCAGCCGTTGCGCGTTCTGACGTACAGCTCGCCTCCCCGCTCAGACACGAACGCCAAACTCCCCTCGGCGACGCGCTGAGACTCTCTGGTGAGAGCGTTGATCGTCTTATAGGTGATGACCTGGACACACGCCATCGCAGCATCAGCTCTGAGACGGACGAGTCCATTCGTTCATCGTTTGTTAAGATTGCTTCTTCTTACCGGGCTGGCGTATCCTTGAGACCCTGGTGGTCCGGGAGGACCAGGGGGGCCGGGGATACTGACAGCTGATGATAACACACACATACAGAATCAGCGCGAACTGTGAAGATTATAGTGGTTTTTATTCTGTAAACATACTTGATCCGAATGGAGGAGGAGGTCCTGGGGGCCCAGCAGGACCAGGGGGACCTCTGGGTCCAGGGCGACCAAATCCAGGCGCACCGGGCTGACCTGGAGAGCCCACAGGACCCGGGGGACCGATGACGGAGTCTCCTTTTGGACCCTAGATGTATGAAACATAAAATCTGTTGTTATTCCACAGGAAAGAGATGCTTCCGCACCAGGACGGGGTCACGCCACTCACCACCAGTCCGGACCTCCCAGGCTGTCCCTGAGGACCTGTCACCCCCGGCTCACCCTTTTCTCCCTTCAGACCCTGATATCCCTGATCGCCTCTTGCACCCTGAACGATTTAGGAAAAGATGTGAGACGATCGATCATCAATCACTCTGACTATTTCAAAGGTTTTGTCTTCACTGTGTTGAAGCATGTCAACGAGACTGGGTGGTCAAATAGTTTCTCTTTAACTGAGATAGATAAGTTTAAAAGATTTTAAAAACATAGAGATTCAAAGGCTGGAGTCAATATTTTGCTTTTCAAGTCGTTTTTCATCCTGGATGTTTATAACGGTGAGTGAATAAGTACTGAGTAATAACAGATCACTTACCACCAATCCATCTGCAAATCTGGGGGCTGAGATAAGAAATGACATAATGTGAGTTAAAGACTGAGATTATTTGCAATAAATAAAATATCTATCTAGCAGTGCATGAAACACTTCAGTAGGTCTTACCAGACGTCCCTGGTTCTCCAGGTAATCCCTCATCGCCTTTTTCTCCTTTTGCTCCAAATGAATCTCCCCTGGTAAATGCCTCCTACACACATTAACGATTTTGGAAAGTCACATTTAAAACTGTGTTAAAATGGCAAAATTGGAGAACAATAAAAAGTTAGAGGCATTTTTGGTCAAGATTTTTTTTTTTTTTTTAAATGTTAAAAGCATAAACTGCATGCGTCACACCCGGACATACAGCTTTCATTATTATGGTTGAAACACAGAGGACAAGGTTAAGGCAGGAATATGTCACAATATATGAGATCGATGAAAGAAGGTTTGTTGTTATTTGGACGCAGTGAATGGAAAGTTCCAGTCAGATCCTCTGTCCTGACACCTCTCAGTTTGAGAGGTATACGAGGGTGTACCCAAAAAAAACCGGAATTTGATTATAACTTTTTATTTCTGACATTTCAAAATAAAACACCACCGTCGCCTTCAAAATAATCCCCATCTGCATTCATGCAGCGCTCCAGCCGTGTCTCCCACTTCACCAATGCGTCGTCAGACCCGCGCGTAAAAGTGCCATTTTTTGCCGGCTGCGATTTTTCTGTCACCTCCTCCACATCTGCAAACCGCTGTCCCTTCAGCTCTTTCTTCAACTTGGGGAACAAGAAAAAGTCACTCGAGGCTACATCTGGCGAATAAGGCGGATGGGAGAGGAGATTCTTCTTATTCTTCACCAGAAACTGCGTGACGCGCAGCGCCGTGCCCGCTGGCGCACTGTCGTGGTGGATCAACCGGGCTCCACTCCGCCACTCCGCGGGCCGCTTCCTCCTCACATCCTCACGGAGCCGTCTGAGGACTTCCATGTAGTAGTCCTGGTTTACAGTCTGACCTGGAGGGACAAACTTGCTGTGGACGATACCCTGGACAGTGGAAAAGCAGCTCAGCATTGTTTTCACGGCTGAGCGCACCCGACTCGCGGACATCTGGCCCTTTTTAAACCACCCGAACCACTCATGGACCTGAATCTTCGCCAGAGCATCATCCTTGTAGGCTTGCTGCAACAAGGTGAGTGTTTCTGCTGCTGTTTTTTCCCAGCAAAAAGCAGAATTTAATGTTTACGCGCTGCTCTGGCTTCCCAGGCAATGTCGCCATTTTGGAAAAAATCGCAGACCGCCTCTGCACTCTGTTGCTATAAATAGCTCCTGACAGGCGTCAGTGTAACTCTCGGAGCTCAAATTTCTCACAGATGTGCATGAGGCTTACCTGCAGCACATCTGATGGCCAGAAGTCGGAACTCATTATTATTATTGTTTTCTGACCAAATTCCGGTTTTTTTTGGGTACCCCCTCGTAGCATTACACTAAATCCATTCCACACAACACCATGTCACCACGGGAGAAACGTTGAACAGCAGCACCCAAACACCCAGCACCACAAAGATCAGAGCTTCGACTAATGAAACTGACTTGAAAACAAAGAAACTGATAATCTGAACGCTCTTTTTGTTTCATATGAAATGAGGATCCACAGACGCTTAGCTTTTTAAAACAATCATGAGGAGAGCAAAGAGGGAAGAAATGAGGGGAAGGAACCAGGGGAGGGTTCGGGTTATTGTTTGTAGCCCACACCAGACAGCTGCCATGCTGGGAAAACCCACACACCAACAAAAACCATCGGATGGTCCGATTTTCAGCTGAAACGGACCAATCGGATGGTCCGGCTCAGACTTACTGGTCCCCTTTTGCAGTGCGGTCTGGGGCGCACCGGAAACACGGTCTTTAAGATTCAGAGGAGAGCAGCGAGATCAGACTGAATAATCACTCGTTATGGAAGAGATTTGCAGATGAGGACATTTCGATGTTGTTTCTGAGTGACAATCATGAAAAATGTTCGAAAATATGCTGCCTTGAAGTCATAAAATGATAATAATCTAGTAAAATACACTGAGACCACCCCTACAGTACCTTAACTGTCGAATTAAGTAAGAGATTAAGTGCTTTATTTTAACGGGAGACATTTCTCAGCTTGATTCATCAATTATTACTGACCTCTTTTTAACATTATAGAACATATTTCTTTAATATATATTTAATAAATCTCAAGTTTTATGTGATGTGGCTCCACACACACACACGCTCGCAGACCTAGGATTTTTTTTTTTTTTTTTTTTACTTTAACAACAAAACACAAGCCATTGAGAAATGCTACATCCCAGATTCAAACTTACTCCATTTAGTCCCAAAACTCTTCCAGGAGGTCCAGGAGGTCCAGGAGGGCCTGGAGGTCCCTGAGACAGCGGGAAATAGAGAGGAGAGGAGCCATTATCCAGGTAAAATGTTGAATCTGTGTGTAGTGTAACATGATATTTTCGCAGACATGTTCTCCTTGAATAATCCATAAAAAGGCAGTAACCAAAAAGCAACAGACAAACAGTTTATTCTAGAGAGAAAACATTTCTTTCCTCAAACCAGAGAAAGGGAAAACCTCCGCTGTGGCATTCCTCTCTCAGTACAATACACCATGACTCCATGGACAACAGTAAACCTGAGTGTCTGTTTTAACGATGTGTTTTATTACGATAAAACAGTTACAGGATATTAGCCTATCGTGACAATACAGCTAAGAATTGATTTCAATGTAATCATATTTCTTCTCTGAATATTCTCATTGCTTATTTTCTCTTACCGAAAGGCCAGTCGAATCTCCTTTGTCGCCTTTTCTTCCAGGCATCCCAGGTCGTCCCTGCAAAAAAAGGAGGAAATTCATAGTTAGACAGTAAAATCTTTATAATGCAGGATTATAGGTTTAAAGATTCTTTTGAATGAGATCATTGTTAAATTAGAAAATACAGCTCTTTTTTGTTATCATAGACAAACATCCAGACTGAATATATATGTGCATTTTCCTATTTACTCTTGTGTACTGAATATTTGAAAGACATAATGTGTGTAATCATTGACACTACATGCAGAACAAAGATCAAATACGCACCGGGCGTCCAGGGAAGCCATATTCTCCTTTCTGTCCTGTTGGTCCGATTGGGCCCTAAAATTAAAATCACACATATTCACATCCTGACAACACACCGTCAAATGAATGTATAGTTCATATAAAGAGATGGCGATCGTGTTGTGCAGCACTGCAGTGACGGTGACTCACTGTGAGTCCAGAAGGTCCTGGTAAACCACGGTCACCCTGTGAACATTCAGTGAAGTTACAGTTCTACAATAAGCCGGAACGAACATATTCATATAAAGAGGAGTTATTTTCCATTTAGAGTTAATCTCATCAACAGGAAAGAGGAGTCAGAAGAATGTAAGCAGACTTCTGCTTCACAAACATGTAATATGTGACACAATAAAAGGACAAAAGTATATTTAGATGGTCAGAAGCATCATTAGTCTGTAGGGAGAGTCAAAGAAAACTGAACTTGTCCTTTACCTTCATGCCTTTGGACCCCATAGGGCCTCTTGGAGCAGACAGGAGAGATCCATCAGCAGCAATAGTCACTCCCGGTTCTCCCTTTTCCCCCTGAAAGAGCAACCAGAATGGAGATTTAACAAACTGACGAAAACAAACGTAATTTCCAATAAATGTTAATTATTCAGCTTGCTCACCTTTAACCCTGCAGTTCCCTGAACACCTGGAGGTCCTATGTCTCCCTTTGGCCCCCTGGGGCCCTGCAGACAAGCCCACAGTCAATTCACAGTGGCAGATTTAGAAAAGCTGAACATGAAACAACCTGGAAACTAAAAGGAAGCATCGCCGTCCGGAAACGCTTCAGATACCTACCCTGTTTAGTCCAAAGAAGCAAAAAACACACAAGCAAAGACATAAAAAAAATGTTGTTCCCAAACAAACCAGTTAGATAATTATCTATTTCAAGTATAACCATATTTACGCCTGTATATCAGGATTCAGAAAAATGTTAGTATCAGGGGATATATATTGCAAAATGGTCTTACGGGAAATCCAGCTCTGCCAGGCAAGCCTTCAGGGCCCTGCAACATGCACGCACACATGCATACATATAAATTCATATACGCGTACATGCATCCAGAGACATCGGCGCATATCAAAGCACAAGCATCAGGGTTAAGATATCAAGATATTCTCTGTCTATGAATGAGATGCGGAGACATAAACACACACAGCAGCAAGCACGGCTTTAAAAAAAAAAAGAAAACATGAAAAGATAATGTGATGAAATAATGTACATTTTGTTTAGTGTGTGTTTGTGTGTGTGTGTGTGTGTGTGTGTGTGTGTGTGTGTGTGTGTGTGTGTGTGTGTGTGTTTAGGCCACTCCAGTCAATTCATTACCTTCTTTAATAACATGTGCAGCAAGTGTTGTATTTCTATATAAAATAAATAAAGGGGTGGTGAAAATCAAATGAGTGTTATTATCTGAACGTTACGCACCGCTGGACCTGGTGGTCCTCTGATCTCTGTGAAGTTTAATATACCATCTGTCACGTTGAGGAGCAGCTGTGGGAAGAAAACACAAGAAATAAGCAGGAGCTCCATACTCTGTAAATGTATCATTAATAAAATCTAACAAGCAAGATTGAAATAATGAGACTGGAAAACCATAAATTAATCCAATACAAACCAACCAGACACATTCACAATTAATTACACAGTAATTTAATACAGATTATCATTTAGTTGTCTATCATCAATAAAGGTTAAATCCATAATCAGAAGTTTCAGAGGTTTGTGATGATTATGAACCAACTCGGTTCGAAACAGGATGAAGTAAGAGGTTTAAAATACAATCCTATAAATGTAATTGTGCATCATTTGTGTAAATATGTACCTCATGCAGATTGACTGGAGGTCCAGGAGGACCAGGAGGTCCAGGTGGTCCAGGGATGCTGAGTCCGTCAGAGCCTTGGTCACCCTGAAAAACACAATAATGACTCTCATGTCAAAAATGACATTTTATTTAGGACGTTAAAGAACACAGCAGCATGCCGGCATATGAAATGTGTGTTAACACCAAGGGTTCATCATCTTGCATCACATGGGATTTAAACCATGTACACTGATCTTCGCTATTCATCCATCCATCCATCCAAGACCGGGTCGCGGGGGGAGCAGTCGAAGTAGTGATGCTCAGACTTCCCTGTCCCCAGAGACATCCTCCAGCTCTTCCTGGAGGATCCCGACGCATTCAAAGGCCAGTCGAGAGACACAGTCTCCCCAGTGTGTCCTGGGTCTTCCCCGGGGCCTCCTCCCAGTGGGACATGCCCAGAACACCTCCTCAGGGAGGCGTCCTGGAACCATCCCAAACAGAAGCCCGAGCCACCTCAGCTGGCTCCTCTCAGTGTGGAGGAGTAGCGGCTCTACTCTGAATTCCTCCCTGGTGACTGAGCTCCTCACCCTATCTCTAAGGGAGCGCCCAGCCACCCTACGGAGGAAGCTCATTTCAGCCGCTTGTATCCGGGATCTTGTCCTTTCGGTCATGATCCAAAGCTCTTGACTGTAGGTGAGGGTGGGGACGTAGATTGACTGGCCCCTGGCTACGCCTAGAAATTCTCTCCATAAAAATTATGAACAGAACCAGGGACAAAGGGCAGTCCTGCCGGTGTCCAACATGCACCTGGAACAGGTCCGATTTAACGCCGGCAATGCGGACCAGGCTCCTGCTTTGGTCATACTGAGACCAGACGGCCCTTAAAAGAGGGGCCCCAGATTCCGTACTCCCAAAGCACAGCCCACAAGGCACCCCGAGGGACGAAGTCTAACGCCTTCTCCAAATGCACAAAACACATGTGGACTGGTTGGACAAACTGCCACGAGCCCTCGAGCACCCTATGGAGGGTATAGAGCTAAGGTCGATAATTCGCCCGGTATGGTGCAGCCAGGGCCCCACCCTGGAGCCAGACCTGGGGTTGGTGCTCATGTGTGAGCGCCTGGTGGCCGGGCCTTTGCCCACGGGGCCCGGCCGGGCTCAACCCGAAGGGGCAACATGGGCCTGACCTTCGGTGGGCTCACCACCCAACGAGGGTCCGGGTGCAGTGTGGATTGGGTCGCAGCAGACGGCAGGGTTCCCAGCGACCCGATCCCTGGACACAGACGCTAATCAATACCAAGAAAATATTTTATCTGAAAATCATACCTTGAGTCCTTGGCTTCCCTTGTCTCCTTTGGCCCCCTGACGAGAAACAGAAACAATATCAAAAACCCCGGTTATGTGCAGATTTATATGAATGTGTTGGTACTCAGATGAGCACAGTAACAGTGACATGAACGCAGTTCAGTGAATGCGACTCAGATGTGAGCAACATTCATAGTTTTACATTTTTATATATCACAGGCTACTTTGGTTCTTAGTGTTCTTAGTGTTGACTTGCTAGAAAACAATTAACTTTCAGTACCTTCAGATGTCTCAGAAAATCAGGAGCTATCATTTAAAGGCAACTCAAAAAAATATAAAGCGGTTTTACATTCTTTCTTTTGGTTCATACTACATCTGGAGGCTAATGGAGTGAAGCTTGACAGAAAATAGCTTCCAGGAGTTGCTGTAAACTTTACTTTTAGCGCAGTAAGTACTCATCTGTAGGCTCAATGGAGTACCAAAGGTCACACTGACTGCTCGGAGGTTTTCAAAATTAGATTTTCATATATCAAAGACAAAGAGGATCTGGGAATCTGTTATTGAAGCATAATCCTGATCCAGCATGAAATGCAGGAACCTAGTCTCTATGTGTTTGATACAGGCTGTAAAGTGCTAAATAAATAATCAGTTTAAGACATTTCCACATCTTCAACATGTTGCTCTCACCCTCACACCCGGAAGTCCCGCAGGACCCTGAAGCCCCGGTGATCCCGGGTCTCCTGGTTCACCCTGTGAGAATTCACAGAGGTTTCACAAACTGGAGTAAGATGTGTCATTTTATTGTCTCTCGGTGTGCCATTTGTTAGGAGTCAAAAACACAGTAGTTGCAATAGATTAGAACTTTTACTGTATGACACTTTAAACTTAACAGAGATGCTTCAAATCTGTCTTACTTTGATGGAAAGGCCCGGAGCTCCGGGGGCTCCATCCTCACCCTGAGAGAGACAAGACAGAACAACGTCAATCACCAAAACAGAGAAGAAGTATTAAGCATAGATACAAGAGTCAAAAGAAACCACCATTACATAGAGTTACCCTCTTTTAGGGCAGCCATTGAACTACCACGACACAGACTTTCACCAAGACAGAGGTAGATTACCTTTGGTCCTTGTTGACCAGGTGGACCCTGGAAAGGACAAAAAACAAAACATAAAGCAATGCATGCAGTGAACACTCATTCATGCTCGCTGTTAAACGAACCTGTGGACCTCTGACCCCAGCACCGATGAGCATGTCACTCTTTCCAGATCCTTCCATGTCCTGAAAATTAACAAGTGCAGTTTGATGGTGTAGTGAACCAAAGTAGACACAAGAGGAGGAGAAGATTTGACAATTTTTTTGGGATATTTTTTTTGATTACCTCCACAAAGACTTTGTTTCCTAATGGTCCAGGTGGGCCCGGCGGCCCAGGGGGACCAGCTGGGCCTCTCCGTCCTGGTGGACCAGCGGCCCCTTGGGGTCCTGGAGCTCCTGCTGTGCCCACAGTCCCACATTCACCCTGAAGAGGCAAACCCATGAGTCCTATTAGCAAAAATGTCTGGATCTCATTGATTATTTGTCCATGACTGGTCATTGATCAGGACGTCCTGCTGCATTACCTTAGGTCCAGGTGATCCGGGGAGCCCGTGGTCACCCTGAGGATGGGATCAGAGCAAACAGAAATGAGGAAAACCATCTGACCATCTGGACAGTAAAGTGGTGCGTTTCTAGAAACCACTTTCAAATTCCAAACTTCTTCTCTTTACTGACGATCATCTACAGTATGTGACGATCGTACCTTCTCTCCAGCTGCTCCAGGTCGACCCGGAGACCCATCTTTCCCCGCTGGACCCTGGGGAGACAAATGCGGACAAACACAAGTAGAGCATGGGGGGGGGGAGCCGTGGTGAGTCTCAAGACGTATCATAGTGTAGAAATTCAGCTCTCTGTTGACCCTTTAGCCATCCAGCAGGGATCAAAGGAAGCTGCGAAGGTGTGAGTCGGTCATCTCAAAGGAGTAATTGAATTTTTGAGAAAGTCTCTCATCCATCAGCTTCATTAAGTGATAATATCATCACTGGCAGCATCACTGTAACCTGATTATACCAAGTAACACTGATATTACTGCAGTAAATAAATATTTTTTGTGGGTCACTGACCTATTAAAGCTCGTGTCCGGAGTTTTGAAAGAATGAGAGGTTTTTTTAATCCGACATCTCGAGGTTCCGCCCTCCCTCTGCTTTCGCGAGCGACCAAGCCACGCCCCTTTAATTGTGCACGCTCATTACCCGTGGGCTGAAAATGAGTGCAGGTTGGATGCCGCAAGCATCCAACCTGTTTCGCCGTTTACGGTGGATGTTCAGCAGACAATGGATATATCCGAGGTAAGCGTGGCGGCTGCTGCGTAGCTAACTCACCTCTGCCTGGCGAGTGCGCGTGCTCTCTGGCTGCGTGCACACTTTGATTGACGGCACGACAAGGCGGAAGCTCGAACTCTATTGACTGACGCTGACCGGCGCTTTTTCGGATAACATGGGGGTCTATGAGACGAAGGCGGAGCTCATAAATACATTTTTATATTGCTTTATGCTAATATTATATTATAGTATCGAACCAGATTGACACATTTAAGCTCTGTTAAAAAATTATACATACATTGGAAACGAACGGAAACTCCAGACACCAGCTTTAACAGATTACTGTCATCAGAGGTGCCATAAGCCACAAAGTCAATTATTACCATTTCTATATGATTATATGCCAATTATACAGTCTGTTTTTGATATTTAGTAGAATAATTTCTATCGTCACTTAACATGAAAGCTGAAGTGGTAAAATTCAATGTATTCCTTGAACAAAGCAGTTGCTTCCGTACCATTCATTTGGCTCTGAATGACAGCATGAGGCTTTATTCCAATGCACCCTCAAATACTCACCGCTAATGTATCACTCATGAGACTTTTTGCACGATATCTAAGCAAAGTAGCATCTCTTGGTGCATTGACTTAAAGAATAAAAAGTAAAATTCAAATGGATAAATGCAAATAGCAGAGTTATTTTTCATGTGTTTGGTGAAAGATGAATATGAGCTGAAATTGCAAGTTAATGTTCAATTACTTTCAATTCAGCCACTTGCCGTCATGTGAATGGGACTTTGAGTGGTGAACGTTTTTGAATTGAAAGTAAAGTGACAGGAACTGTCAAAGTTTCAAGCAAAACACCTACTGATGCCACAGTGATTATTACAATGCAAAATGCAATAATACACACACGCATGCATGGACACACAGCGCCGGAGCTCTTCAGATGGCTCAGTAGAAACTGTCATTTTAAGCAGCTTTCAGGTAGTAGTTAAAACAGCACAGCTGGAGATTATCTGCAGTCAGTAAATCCAGAGTATCGGGGAAGGTTGGCCAGACTGATGTCATTGTTTAAGGTTAAATTTACAGTAACAGGCGAGTGACACTCCCCCAATAAGCTGGTTTCTGACTGCAAATCTCTTTTGGATGGCTTGCTGGTTTTCAAAGGGAAATCCAGGAAGTGTACCTCGCCTGAACCCCAGCCAGACTCAAAGTCAAGGCCAGAACCAGAACCAGAACCAAAACTGGAGTCAAGGGTGAAACCAGAACTGAAACCAGAGCCGAGGTCTGAGCCCAGGACGGAGGCCATCTCTGAGCTCAGGCCTGAACCGTCAGGCCCAGAACCACTAAACCAATCCTCAAACATCTGAAACAGAGCAGATGGAAGGAAATCAGCAAAGGGCAGAAATGAAAAAACAAAACAAAAAAACAAAACAAAACAAAACAACACAGGAGTGAGACCAAATAAATATTGTAGAAGAAGAAAAAAGAGAGGAGAAAATTGAAGATGACAGAGAAAGAAAGAGTGAGGAAAAACAGACAGGAAAGAAAACATAAAGGTTATTTATTAAAAACAAATAAAAATCACTACAATCACATTGAGGAGGGAAAACTAGAGTTACATTTGAACTACAGTCTAACAAATAGACGATAATTTATAGGAAAATGGAAAAGCAGAGCAAATAATCTAGAAGAATATTGAGAATAAATCTTAAGAAGAAAAACAAAATATTTGAGCTAAAAAAAATCATGAAAGCATTTTACACACACTAAATCTTTCTTTTGTGATTATACATTGCTGTTGTTTCAAGATGCTCAGTATTTACACAACATGCCAACAGAGCTACAGTAAATTCATGAATCTGCAGATCATTTGTGAAATCTGATTTATTTCGAGTGAACTCACTGGTATTCCGGGTTTTCCTGGGAGTCCGTCTCTGCCGGGGACACCGGGCGGTCCCTGAGCCGAGGACAGTCCCTCTGAGGCGGCTGACGGCAGATGAGTTCCAGAGGGACCGGGAGGCCCCGGAGGGCCGGGTGGGCCGGGGGGACCCTGATCAGAGCAGATGGTTTGTGTGTCTGTTCAATAAACTGAGCTGTGATAGAATCCGCCCGGGTCTTTCTCTCACCCTGATGAGTTCAGTGTCGCTGTCGAGGTCTTCAAACCCAGAACCAAGAGCATCTGGTCCATACTGGAATGCATGTATTCCAGCGTTATCACAGCCGTTTCATTCTGCTTTCATCACAGAATCAAAGTGCAACAAAAAAAACAAAAAAAAGAAAGGAATTATATGACTTACAGGTACGCTGCGTGATCTGGGGGGTCCAGGAGGTCCAGGGAGGCCAGGAGGGCCTGGTAAACCAACCCCTTGGTCTCCCTGTGAAGGAAAAAAACTTAAAGAGGGCCGCAGACTTGATACAACGATAGAAACATTCAAGCTGAATAAAGAATCGCGCAGCTCAGTGACCGATATCAGCAGGGCTGCTTCAGTTGTACCTTTTCTCCTTTAGCTCCAGCTTCTCCCGTCAAACCTGGAAGTCCTTGAGTTCCCCTCTGACCCTGAGAGCAAATAAACGCAAATACGTTAACGCGCACCGACCTCAGTCTCCCTTACTGTGCAGTTTGCATGTTTTCCCTGTCACGTGTGGGTTTCCGTCTAGACTTTCACATGAGAGCTACCAGAAACCGAGACGCTGCTGACTGAACTTACTGGATCTCCTTTGTCACCTTTACGTCCCTGCAAAGTTAAACAGACGCAGGATGCATAAGAGAGGCTCAAGAAGACTACATAAGGATTTAGGAAAGTCTTGTTTCATTCTTTCACTAATGACTTACCTTCTGTCCATCTCTCCCTGGGATCCCAGGGGATCCAGGGGTCCCTGGTGGTCCTTGCGGCCCAAATGATCCTGGTTTAGTTTTCCCTTGTACTGTGGGGCGGCCCGGGGGACCTGGAGGGCCGGGTGGTCCAGGATCACCACGCTCTCCTTTAAACCCAGGCCTCATGTGACCCTGGAAAATCACATTTGTCTGCTTGAGAATGTTTTTGTAATTTATGTTTTAAACCAAAAATATCAAAAATCATGATTTGACAGTCCATGTTTGAACTCACATCTCCAGCTCGCTCTCCAGGCTCCTCTGTCCTCTGTGGCCCTGTACAAAATACACAACCAAATACACAACGCTACATTGACTAAAGTGACCACGCACCACAAAAAGAAGACAGGAAGTAGGTATATTGTGAAATGTAGTCATAGCAGTATGTGTCCGGACCTCTGAGCAGTTCTTCATTGGCCACTGTTGGAGTCATGTGACCAGAATATTCATCGAACTCCACCTCTGGAGCCTCAGTGGGTGGAGCTCTAACAGGAACGCTGTCCTCCCCCTGAAAGAAATATAAAATGTGAAATTAACATTCTGTTGAATTTTGCTCCATGGTTTTTGTTTAACTTCTGGTCGACAGCTTCCTTTGAAGAGTCTGGGTTGATTCCTGGGATGTTTGGAGTCAGACTGACTTCCAGGTTGTGGGAGTTCAAAACACAAGGATGAAAAGGGAAAAGAAAGGCAGACATACATCCACACAAGGAACGCTGCTTCTAGAAGGTCAGTGTGCAACAAACACAACAAGTGGAAACACAGAAACCTCAAAGGAGACACTCAGATGGCAGCCGTTCATCATTTCCTGAAAGTCAGCCTGAGATCTATAGCTTAAACTGACTGAACGGTCTTTACGTCTACAGAGAGAACTTCATTCAGCCCACCAGTGCTGTGCCATGGGTGTGCTTCATAGTGTCATCCTCTGTCTCTCTGTCGTCTAGAGCATCATCTCCACTGGCAAAACCAGAGGCCTGGAAAACAAAACATAAAAATATGTACTGTTGAGAAATTAAATCAATTTATAATGCATTGTCACAAATATTACTTATTGAATCAGTAGAAAATCTCATAAAATGAGCTTTCTAAAATCTAATATCATGACATATTGCATACCTTATTAAATAGTGTGCACTTCTTAGATTATTACCAAGGATGGAAAAAGTGCTGAACAACTCCTCCAATAAAGTGCTTTTCTAGAAAACTTTCCAAATTTAAATTATGCTGTCAGTGCAGATGGTATCATCAGGCATTCGATTTAATGTGCGTGTATAATATCTACATTCAAAGCACATTTACAATGTTTTTATAGATAACAGGGTGGTGAAGATTTAAAGTATTCCCAATTTTGAGAACATTCATTAGTGACTTATTATTTTAAAGGAAGCAAAGGAGATCACAAAGTGTAAACACAACTTATCTACGAGTAATACTCACGAAAGTAAACATACCCTAAAATATCACTTTGAATATCACATTTGTTAATTTCATACTTTCACCCCTCAGTAGAGCATAAATTAAATGGAACTCTGTACATTTGTTCAATGAGGTGATTTCACCACAAGAGGAAGCTGTTGATCCATGTTCTTTGCTCAAAGTTTGCATCAAGTCATCTCTTTGACCCTGTGTGCCCAAATTCTGCTTGGAAACTACACGTTGTGTAAGTATACACACATAAGGATCGTCGTCTTCACACTGCTCCTTGGCTGCTCTGGGATCGTCTCTGATGACGAGCTGCTGAATGGAGCCCTGGAGGAAGGAAGGAAGACAAGATGTAACGTCATCGAAGACTTCCTGTACTCTGCACAGTCATTAGTAAGTTCACATTACTGATGGAATGGTGCAAAAGGCAGCAAAGGAATTGCGTGAATTCAAAATATGGAAAAAGAAGCCTTGTACTGGGTTAGATAACCGACAGAGGCACAGCCCTGCTCACTTACTTCACTACAATCATAAAATCCCAAAAAAATGATTATTTCTCACTTTCCCTCAGCCGAGCTTGCTGCTCATCATTTTTTTCTCTACTTCTCTCAGACGCTAATAAATCACTCCTGAAAGTACAGATCCTTGTGTGAAAAAGATGACTTTAAAGATATGCAGCGCCTTTGTTTATTCTGGCAGCGTTGGGATCATATGCATGTAGATGTACATGCACATATTCATAATTACTGTTACAGTGCTTTTCAGTGTGAACACATTGGCTTAATCGCCGGCAATGACGTATAGAGCTTGTATTATAGATTTAATAATAACATAAATAAAATACAAAAATAGGTAAGAAGATGACCGACATAGATACAATACTGTGAAACACATTCAAAACTTTTTTTTTTTCAAACACAGGAAGTCTTGGCACATTAATGTAACATCATCACTGTTTACTTTGCGAACTTCTGCAGCTTCAGAATTGTTCCTGCCAAATACTTTGACTGAACCCTCCTGACAGAGGACGAAACTAACAGTTTTAATCATGTAAGAAGAAAGAAGTGCAAATATTTCAATATTAGTGTTGCAAGTAAAATTAGAAGGACATCATGCGGAGAGTTATTAACTCATTTAGTCTTTTCTTGCCCTGAAATGTCGCATCTTTGATGCCTCATAAATAACACTCAGGTGATTTGAAACTGTATTCTACCCCAACATATTTTCAAGAGTACAGACTTCCTACAGTATCGAAAGATTTCATTAGGAATTTCTAAGTTCCTAAATCTCACTTCCTTTCACTTTCTTCATCGCATCCATGATGAAGTAAATCTAATAAAAAAAAATCAGACTTCTGAAAATATAAGATTGAACACATACTTGCTTAATTATGTTTATTTTGATTGAAAAATGGGAAAAAGTTCTTTCCATTCTTTTAGATGATAATCAAAACTAATTAACCTACTGACTGTTGACACAAACGTTTTTTTTCTTCATGCCATGGCTGCTCAGAACCTCCAACTAACAACATGCCTGCATGCGAGCGCACCCATGCTGACCCAGATACAGCGAACATGACTGGTGCCGAGCATGCAAGTATTCTATGGTCATGCTTCAGAAAACCCGTTCAGAGACACACCGAACAAAGCAAAAATCAAATGAGGAAGACCACGTTGTGTCTCCATGGCAACAGTAACTGACCAACTCCTGCTTTCGGAGCTGAAAAACGGAGCAGAGCAGTGTGAAAACAGGACAGTTGTTAGTAGCTGTACACCAGCCTCCATTCACGTTGAGCAAACGCCATCATGTGGATGTACATTTGTTTGGCGACAGCATCAATTTTTAGCAAACTGCACCATCGCACTTGACATGGCAGCACATTCCTGAGTCTGCGCTTCGCCCTTGATCTGACCACAACTGAGTCATGTTGACATCTCCGACTTCCTCATCTGCTACTGATTTACTCCCTCATCCTTTCCTCCCATCCGCATCTCATCAGCCTCACAACCTCCCTCACCCTTCCCCCCCCCCCCTCTCTCTCTCTCTGATCTTTCCAACAAAATCCTGCTTTGATGTTGACTTAATGTCACCGTCATTGTCATGACCAGCTGTCGGATGTTTAAACATTTCCTCTTGCCTCCTGTTTTTTTTTTTTTTTTGGCTTTATTATTTTAATGAAGTTCAGGGTGAGAGATGTTAGTGTCTTGAATGCTGCTTTTCACCTGAACACAACACAGTGTTGGATTGGATTTATTCCACAGATTACACAGATTATTTATTCATCCTCATGAATTTACTCACCACAAAATTATCAAGCCCCGTGCTTCCTGCATTGGCCACGAAGATGCCCGAGTTGAGTGAGAAGGTGAGTTTCTCTGGCCTCCGATGGAAGGTCACCCTCTCTGCCTCTCCACAGTCCATGTAGAGACGCACCTCGTCGTGCTCCACCACCACCTGACAGGCAGCAGGAAAACACCCGTGGAAAAAAATTAGATGATTGAGAGGTTTTTGTTTTTTTTTTTCAACTCTACAGAATGATCAACGGAAAATGAGTGGCGCTCACTGTGAACCGCGTCCATTGGTCGGTCATGTCTGGGACAGTGAAGGCGGCGGCTTTGTGGCTGTGGGAAGCCTGTTCTCTGTCGGTGTAATACAGCAAGATGCTCTGGAGGCCGCCTCGGACCGGCGTGAGGACCAAGCCCAGCTCCACCACCTTCTGATGGGCGTCTGCGATGGCGAAGAGCGTGCCCCCCCTCTGACTGGTGGGACGCACCTGGAGCAATGGAACAATACGTAAGTTGGGAAGTGTAGTCGTACAATCTTACGTACTGCACTCATCACTCATCACTTCAGTAGAAGAATGTAGTAGTAGAAGTGTTAAACGGCACAGGGTTCAGCTCTTCAGTTTTACCGTGACGATGATGGCAAAGTCCCGGTAGAAAGATCCAGGCACGAATGTTTTGGTGTGCCGGCCGATGTTGGCTTCAGGCCCAAAGTTGTAGGCTGGAAAGCCCTCATAGCCAGGAGTGAAGGACACCGCGGGGGGGAGGGGGACGCCGATTAACTCCGTCAGGTCCAGATGTCTCCCTGAGCCGCGCTCTGATTGAAACAGAGAACGGAGAGAGGCAGAGAGGGGATCTGTTTATCACGGCAGGAACAGTGACACTGATTATGAGGGTTAGTGACATTTTTAGCCGATCCAGGTAAGGGATGGGGAACCTCAAAAACTTTCAGAGGTCAAACTGTGACCGGATACATCTCCAATCTGGATGTACATGTACTCTGATGACTAATTTAACATAAAGAACTATATGTCTTTAAATCATGTTCATTAAACCTTTAAATTCAGATTCATCTGTGTCACACACAAGTCTAAAACTAATCCTGTGAAGACGGAGAGATGCTACACATCAGCTACAAGATTAAAATCACACATTTGACATGCTCCCAAAACAACTCTGACATTCAAAAAATGAATTATCAACTACTTAAATCTGCAGTAAATAAAGGCAGGGACTCCACTAAATACAACAATATACGTGTTTAGAAATTTCAGCCAGATCCTCTCATCAACTGTGAAAAAGACAACAAGTCACAAAAAATGAGCAAGCTCATTTCTGATGTAGAAGAACTTAAAATATCTCGAAGTATGTGCAGTTAAATTAGGTTCACTTTACAAACACGTCATCATTCGATGTGCTGTAAACATCGCGTTTGTCTGCCGGCTGCCTGCCTGTGAGCTGCTCTGTCATTCACCGCTTTAGTCTGAGGAGGTAAGCCACTCAAATCATTCTGACACGGCTTTAATTTGACTTGATTTGATCCTGACGCTGCCCACGCCTCACTGCTCTGCCTCATATGGACATAATCCCCCCAAACAGAAAACGCGCTCGCAGTGGCAATTAGAGTATTTAGTGTGTCTGTGAAGAGATGGCTTCACATTCCCTTGATCCCCCCCGGCTGTGGAGCCCGTCTCCTGTAGCGACTCTCACCCCTGCTACCTACATCTCTGATGCATGCTTGCACACACACATTTGCATACGACTTAAACGCGCGTCGGGTGGACGTCTCACCCACGTGAACACACACACACACATACACATACACACACACACACACACACAAACCCTCAAACCAGACCAGACAGGCCAGCATGTCGGGGTCTCTAATCCGTCAACTCAACCAACTGGAAACATACCTGATTAGAGGCTTTCTGTGTGTGTGCGCGTTTGTGTCTGTATGTGTGTGTGTGTGTGCGTGCGTGTGTGTTTATGTTTATGTGCAAAATGGACGTCTGGACATTTTACACGTTTATTGTCACAAATGCAGGTGGGAAGGTGGGGCAGCACACACACACACGCACACACACACATACACACACACCTCCAGTCCAGATGTGCACTCATTACTTCTCTGTAATGACTGAAAGTAACAGAGTAACTCGGCTCAAAGAGGACTAAATTACTAAATTTACAACCAGCATGCTGACCAGTGGCCACTTCAGAGGTTAACCTTCACTCCTCCCCCCGTGAGACACATTTGAACCTAATGGCCGGTCCGTGCTGCTGGAATCTGGTCCGAGACCGACTTGGCAGCACACACACACACTCGGTGGTGATTACCAGTCATAACTTGGATTGCAGCCATTTCAACATGTAGTGCGACCTTTTTAATGGATTTACTGCTGTGAGAAGTTCCCAGGGAGTGTTAAATGTTCTGGATAAAACTTAAAAATGTTTTATGTGTCTGAATCTGCAAAATCATTTGAAGTTTTTGTAGATGGGCGCAGTCATTGTTCACCATCACTTGGAAACACGAGCACAGAAATGTGGAACAACACCTTCAAAGGGCCCGGGGAGAAATCCTATTCTGATGGCGTCATGTGACAGGGATTAAATAACACATTCAGCACTATATTCATACTGACACCACATGGGATTTCTAAAATAACAGATCCAAAACATTAATCAGCAACGTTTTTTTTTTCATTTGTCATTTAATAATTCCCAAAACCATTAACCAGTGTGATTGACGAGTCTCTCTGCAGCCGGAGTTACACTTCACGTCAATCAGAATGAATCCATTAATTCATTAACTGCACGGGTTCTTGGTGTCATTCTGTGTTATCTTTTTTAACTCAGGGAGTCTGCAGTCAACTGCATCCCATTTTCCCTTCGTCATCCGCTCCTGAATGTAATCCTCACCATGTTGGCCACACGAACGCTGGATCAGCTTGTGACTTATAAAACCAATATTAACAGCTCCCTCAGTGTTGCCACGTACAATCCTGAAACCTCAGCACTTGCATGCCAGACAAAAGCTCTCCACTGCTGCGGTCTCCTCTCTCCAGCCTTCTCCAAAATCAGCAGAAAACCAA
Source organism: Salarias fasciatus (assembly GCF_902148845.1). NCBI lineage: Eukaryota > Metazoa > Chordata > Actinopteri > Blenniiformes > Blenniidae > Salarias > Salarias fasciatus. Next base: position 17,795,837 of record NC_043762.1, read on the forward strand.
CACACAGATCTGAAGACAGGATGCCACATGAAGGCAGTGTAGATCACAGAAGCACCAAATATCAACATGAGGAGGACTCTAAATGTTGAATGCACATATATTAAACTAAAACAAGATTTTTTTTTTTTTTTTTATGTGACAAGACAAATTCCTTCACATGAAACATTGCTTTTCTCCAGTCAATGAAATGCAAAAAAATTTTATTTTACATTTATCCATCTCCGATCCCTGGAGGCGATCACAGCTAACTCAGCTAAGGCAGGGTACACCCTGGACAGGACGCCAGTCTGAACACCATCACACTGACGCGCCTTGCATGCACGTTTTTAGACTGTAGGAGTAAGCTGAAACACCCAGAAATAGATAAATTTAAAAAAAAAAAAATCAAAACTATGCATGGATAGAACATGCAAACTTCACGCAGAAAAGCACTAACACTCACCACCTTTCCAGTGTCTCAGAGGTTTGTACTGCGATCTGGCTTTGCTGTTTCCAGCTGCACTCCGCTCAGCAGGGAACACAGAGACCGGCCCCCCCGCGCTGGCTGGCACAGAGACCGGCTCCAACGCCTGAGCGTCCTCGGCCCTCACCGTGTCGCCTCTGCCCACCCACTCCGCTGTGCCAGAAGGGCCCGGGGAGGTGATGGATGGAGAGGTAACAGCAGGAACGGACGGAGGAGAGGTGGTGGTGCTGGGCTTGGGGTTTGCCCAGATAAAGCTCCACCACTGGGCTCGCACAGGAGCGGAGGAGAGGAGTAAGAGTGTGAGAGAGAGGCCGATGGCGCCCATCCTCTGTTCTGCAGCTCCAAAGTACAAGACAGGTGCTCGGTTTCCACCTATGAGAAGCTACTGGCACATGTAGAGTCCATAAAGGTGTAAAAATAGTCCAGGAGGTCTGGAGGAAGCAGACGTTGTGCGGGAGGAACCTGTTGACCTCTCACTGCATCCCTCTCCCTTCTTCCCTTCTTCCCACTTCGCTATGGCCTCGTTTTCAACAGCAATCTCTGCCTCTTGCTCTGTTTGTTGCTCCCTGACGTTTCCACCCTCCTCTCTCGCAGAGCAATTATTGACTCCCCCTCCTCTGGAGGGAGCCCTCCACAATGCAGCTGACTTCATTTTCTTTCCCCCTTTTCCCTCAGACAGGAAGATTAAAGAGCGAGTTATACTGCTGCTGCTTCTTCCTCCTCCTTCCCCATCTTTCCCCAGTCTCTCCTCCTATTTCTCTCTGTGTTTATTCTTCGGATCTCATCTTTGCATCTATTCAGATGGGTTTAGCCTTGCACCAATATTTGGATCTGAGCTTAGTGAAGTTCTTGACTGACACTGGCATGAGTGAGATTTGCACAAGAACACTTATTTGAAACTTTATCCTGCAGTGTATCTCTGTCTGAGACGACCACCCCTGTCTACATTAGACCATAAACACTCAGCTGTTAATAATCTCCACACCTCTTTATCCACTTTAGAGCCACTGGAGCTGATTCCAGATGATTAATGTTAAAGACAGATTCGCAAAGAGAGACAGACACATAAAACTGATGCTTTTTTTTTTTTTTTTGGACTATGGAAGAAAACCATAGAACACAAACATAAACAGGAAGAACATGCAAACCCCACAAGCAAAGACCCTCTAGAACTGAAACTATGGATATCCTCAGTGTTCAATGCATATGAAGAAAAGATAAACTTATCAATTAGAAAGCAACATATTTCAATATCAATTTAAATTGTAGGCATACTCATTTGCAAATTATGATGAAAGAAGTAATGCCGATCGAGTTTTGTTAATTGTGGGTCAGTATGGTATGAGATAGAAGACACACTCAATAAAACACAAGTTATAAGTATCCCAAACACAATTTATGTACATAAATATGAATATCTATAACTAAATGCCGGCCTGTTTAATACTGCTGAGACTGCTGATTCCTCAAAATGAAGAGTAACATCAGAAGATTGGCTGAAGCAGCAGATACGAAAGCAACACTGCTTCATCCATCTATTTTATTTATTTTCGTAATATAGCCAATCCTTCTGAGAACTTTTGTGTGCTTTTTACTTCTTCTTAGCCTGTCCCTTTGGAATAACTGATGTTGTTCTCATTAGAATAACAGAGAGGTTTATCTTGTGTCTTCACCATCAGTCTCCACTTCAGAGCTATTTTTGCCCGGTCGGAGGTTAAGAGGCGGACTGAACCACCAGCAGCTTTCTGAAGGGGAGGCTAAGTTATTGTTAAAGAGCAAAATGCTCTTAAAATATTTATTTGGCTAAAAAATAATGTTATTTCGTAATGCTAACTTTTTATTTTATTTTTTTCTAAATCACACAGAGAAGCTCATGAGAACCGTCCCTATGCCGCAGTTGGGGAGGATCCCCTCACTGCGAAGACCTGCTTGAGTTTTCAAGACATATAACTAGAATGAATGAGCTCAGGCAACACTATTGACCCATGGTACTGGGAGGACTGTCTCTTTTTAAGGGCATAGAGGCAAAGCGTTCCTTCTCCACCTCTTATGGCAATATGCTATATTTTAATTTTAACAAACGGCAAAAAAATAAAGCAAGGTGATACAGTCCTACTGAAACAGTCTTCACTTTTGAAGATATTTTTCTCATTGGCTGCTGCGTAATGTTTTTGCAGTCAGTAATTAAAACTATTAATAGCCCATGCAAGTGAAATTGAATTATTATAACACACTATATAATATACTCTTTTGAAATATTTGGTTCTTGCATGAGGAAGGAAAGGTTAAATTACATAAATATGCAGTATCAGGCCTTGTTTTGTGAAGTTTTCTAACTTTCATATCAGTAAATAAACATCTCTTCAAAACGACATTTCCCCAATCTTACAAATACTAGAATTAACATTTGAAGGCAGATACAGTAAATACATAAAAGATGATGCTGATGTGTAACAGACGACATTTGTTAACCACCTGATTACAATCAAGAATGTTTCGATTGAGAAAAGTTGAATGGAGGCATTTATGAAGTGCACACTCTCTCCTCGCTGCAGCTCGCTGATCATGGATCCAGAACTGGGGCCCCATGTTGCTGATCACAAAGGGATGCCTGTTCTGTTCTACTGTGCGTCTATAAATGTTTGGTGAGGTGCAGGACGAGGGCCGGACTGCCACTGAAGATGGGGCACCGGGGAAGGCGTGTGTTTAGGCTGATAAACTAAACATTTGATATTTCATACAGTAACACAACACCTGGAGCTAGAAGCAGATGAAGGCTTGAGTCATTGATCATTGGATCGTTTGAACGCGATTCAAGGTTTCATCTTCCGTAACTAATCTGATGAGAAGGTGGACAGAAAAATCAAATTTTTCAAAAAAAATAAAGGCCAGATGTTTTTTTAATGAGATGTTAGGGAAATCAGATTTTTTTTTTCAAAACAGACTGTGTAAATGTACTAAAACATAAATGACCTGATAAACTGATGAAAGACTGTGAAAGATGAAATCCATTCTGTTTCTGTCGAACAAAATTACTCACTACAGTCTGATGAGAGAAACTTTCAGACAGTCAGATCAAAATAATGCAAAATGAAAAGTGAAGTCAGGCGCTTGACTTCGTTCATCTGCAGCTGGCTTATTTTACAAAGGTCTTGCTGGCATGAGAAGTCGGGGGCTCCACTCATCGATTAAGGGTTAAAAAAAGGATCAAACTGAACAAAAACTGCATACAAAAATATCATTTCAACAGTTAAACTAAATCTGACACAGTGGAAGCCGTTCAGAGTGGAAGTGAGTGGGTCAAATCTGATTGGCCGCTGGCAGCAAAGAAAGTTCAGGCATGGCCCACATTTCTCACATAAAAGCCACATTGTCTTTGTTGTGCTGGTTTTTCAGCTCCACGGAGGATTATTAGGATTTGTCGGCTGTGCTGTTCGGAGTGTGAATATCGCAAATCAACTTTGGAAAGAAAACTCTGTAATTCACACTGCACGTCTAACGCTTTACGTTCCTGATGACTCTCGGTTACGATCAAACCCTGAGAACCCTGCGACTCGGAACACGGTGATGCCTTAATTGTTGTGGGAGAAAAGTCACAGGGCAGTATCTATTGGAGCAGATGATGGGTTTAAGACTCAAAGAAGGGGTGAAGGAGGTAACCCCTCCGATTAGTCAGGGATGAGGGGATAAAGCGTGGGATGGGAAGAGCGCGGCTGGGAGGGATTCGAGCAGGGAGTCACAGGGGCCACGCTGACGCTTCATCGCTGTGACACCTGCAATGTACGACCAACACAGAGGCAGACATACGCAGCGTCACTGGTATGTACTGCATAATTACAACCTGTTAGCCCCCCAGCAAACCGCTCATCCCTCTGCAGCCTCATTAAGCTGAGGTTTGCTGACCGCTGGTCTGCAGCTCAACAGGTCATTTATGACAATAATTTGTCTCAACATTCAGTCATTAAAGCTGTTGTGAACGTGTTGTTTTAACGTCTCATGTTCTCACATCAGTCAGACATTATTACTCTGAGAATATGAGCTACAAGTAAGGTTCACTCGCGTTTTCATTTAGATTTGACTCAGTATATGACATTTTACAAATGACTGCTTTACTGTGTTTAAGATTTTCATTTGGTGTTACACATTCAGGCAACAGAAAAGATTTCTCTAGAAAAAATATGTTTAAAAATGCTGAAAATTGGGATTAAAATTAACCTTATCACACAAGTCCTTTTGTAAATATGGTAATATACTTTCTAAGTTTAAAAACAATAGCTCTTTCAGCCTGACAAACTGAGCAGTTCTTGTTTTAGCTTGAGTTTTGTTTGTTATTCATTAAAAAAAAATGACGTCCACACAAAGTGGCAACACAATAATTCAATCTGGTGACGTAATTTCAATTAAGGTTGATGGTGCCAATTAGTAGCAGAAAGAAAAGAGCAACCTTTATGGACTTTAACGTTTAACATTTCCAGATCTTATTTTTTATTCCTACAGTCTGCATGCTGACTCCTATTCAGGGCCCCTGGATTCCAGGGAAGGGTAACCCCATCACCCTTCACCTCTGTCTCACTTCCTGCCCTACCTAGCAACCCGAACAATTAATCCTAATTGGTTTACTGTCACTGCCGATCACACAGGGATGTGATACATTTCTCAAAGGAAACCCATGTGTCACGTACTTAAGAGGCCTGTAGGATGACAAAAAAAACAAAAAACAATAAACTGTGAAATTATTGTAAAGGTGTTTTTTTTTGTTCTAAAAGTATCATTTAAGATTATAAACATGGTCATATTTAATCAAGTCATCTCAAATCTGTGTCATACACCACAAATATATTGTAAAAGGACAATAAAAGAATAGAGAGAGATATTAAAACTCAAAATGCATCCTAGTTAAATTAAAAAACTCTGCTACCACCTGCTGGTCAAATGGTTTTCTAATCTCTAAATCACAGATGTCAAGTGGTCCAAACAGGTACAGCATGATGACAAATAAATACTGTTACAATATTGTAATGTTTTTAAAGGTGCATATTTGTGAAAATGCAGCAAAATGCACAACAGGCAAATTTACTGAAAATATATAGATTAGTGAAACTACAGCTTCATATAATGGATTACAAGTAAATACACTTTCATGAAAACATGTTAGAAAATCACTCTGGTTCACAGCTGGAACATCTGGAACTCACCTCCAGATTTTTAAGCTTTGAAAAGATGTAATTTTTTTTTGAGTAACCTGCAAAGGGGTTAAACCAGGGCCACACACAGAGTTTCACATTTCATGTCCCGTTTGTGTCCCATGTGCTTGTACAGACAATACAGACGACTGATTCAAGTGGAAATGCTTTTAACAGAGATCAAGTTGTTTTCTTCTGTAAAACACAGACTCTTTTCTATTTTCTCTGAGACCTGCTTTTTGTTTGGAAGAAAACTCACTAAAGCCACTTTGAGGCATTCACTGTCTTGTTAAAACACTTCTTTATTCGTTACTGTGTGTTAAATTTCTTTGTGCAGAAGGTAGTTCCTGAAGCGTCCTCTTAACCGGCTCTACAGTAAACACCTGAGTGGGCGAGCAGCAGAGGTCAACAGAGAGCGTCTGTTCGTCAGTAATGATCTACCACACATACACGTTTTCAGACGCTCCGGCAGTCAATGAAACCTGTGTTGCAGTTTTTTTTTCTCCCTCTCCTCTCTCTCATGCACCTCCCTTTCCTACCTCCTCCCTCTTCCGCTCCTCCTACAATGTGTTTTCATTTCATATTTCTGGAACATCAGTCTGGAAACATCAGGACACTTTTATAAATCTCTTATTGGGTAAAGTGGACAAGAAAGGTTGCAAAAAGGTCTCAAAACCAACAGTAGCTATTGAGTTTTGACTCACTAGATTATTGATTATAATCACGAAAGTCGGTGAGTCAACATGCTGTTTAAAGACAGTCGTGCAAACGTAGATGTGACAGGGAAAAAATGAATGCATGGTTAAAAAAAAAGTATTGAATGTAAAATATTCAAGCATTTAAACCTATAGGCGTATTTGGTGTCAGAGTAGCAGGAACTGCATTATGGAGGCTTGACTTGCCTGTAATTTGCAGCTGCATCACTAAGGGGCAGCAACACTTCGCAACACACACTCACACTCACACACTCACACACTGCAGGCTCACTGGTGGCTGTCTGAGAGCGGGACAGCCTGAGCCTGCAGTGTGTCTCATCGGGTCTCCTTTGTGTCCCGGTCGGCAGGTGGGAGACCAGGAATGTCAGGAATGCCAGGGAAGATGATGGACGTGCACGGACACACACATGCACACACATACATGCTGAAACTCTTTGAACCTCTTCAGGCTTCAGCCCCCACCTCAGACAAGACAAAGGGAGACTACCTGCAGGCTAAAGGGCCAGTGTGGCCTGGGAATGGGTTAAATCCATCAGTCTCTATTAGCTGTCTTCCAAAATAAGTTCAGACGACACAGTGGCTCCAGCCACAACAGAGCGGACAAGGGCGGCGGCGGCCAAAACACCAGCAGGACCAGCATTCATCTTCTTAATTACTCAACATTTGAAAAATAAAAAAGACTGACAGCAAAAGATCTATAACTTAGATTCAGGCTGAGAACAGTCAGTTCGAAAAAAAAAAAAAAAAAAAGAAATAGCAAAAAACAGCACAAAATAAATCAAAATTGATCAATTTAGTGATGAATAATTCATTAATGTTTGGATAGCTGGTTTTAGCTGACATCTGTAGTCAATTAGAAACTGAGATATTGAATCTGGAAGAGAATAGTGACCGGGACTGAGCCTTGAGGCACTCCACAGTAAACTAGAGTCGCTGCAGCGATGAAGCAGGATTTCTCAGCGTAGAAAAGAAATGCTAACAAATGACTGGATTTGGTGGCTGTGTGACATTTACCAGTATATAAACTTGCAAGGCAGCTTTTCCCCAAAAATTTGGCTTGAAAGATGGATTTATGTAAATAGACTGGTCCAAAACTGGATTTTAATTTAAAAAAAAAAAATTTAAAATTCCACATGAAACTTTTGAAACATTGAACCAATTCTGCTGATAAATTCAGTTGAACTGCAGTGAATATGTTGGTAAAACGATTTAATTATTGACTATGAATATCTGAAGTGTATTTTAGGCATGGAAAAGAGTGTGTAACAATGGAAAGAGAATGACACACAAAGAGGAGAATATTGGGAGGCAGAAGCCTTATCAGATGGAGAGTTTGACCTTTGGGCAGGATTAGCCCAAACACTTGACCTGCCCACTCAGACACATACCAGAGAGTCAGTGAAGGCATGGAAAACATAGAATAAAGGTTTGATTTTGCCTGCTCACATGTTTTCTCGCTGCTGACGAGGCAAACATGACAGACGGTCTTGCATCTGAAGCCCAAGTCCAGAGCTGCGAGTGACGAGCAACAAATACTAAGTGCTGCCTTGATACTATGAACAAGACGCATCAAAACCTGGACAGAAAACCAAACTCTGTGTTGTCTGACAATGAAATAAAGCATTTTATTTTACCTCAGCTCTTCATTTCAAAGCATAACAGGAGTCTATGTGAGAATAAGGTGGCACTGACACTCCCCAGTATGTTTCATCTTTTCACAGACTTTTAATCCTGCGTGTGATTAAAAACCTGCAACACGAGCTAACAGGACAGGCTTCCAGCCAGTTACACTTCAGGAGTCATGGGGCCAACATAACACAGCCCCAGTCTGAGATGCAGCTGATCAGACACATCAGGAATGCGGTGGAGTTTATTTAACCATCATTTTCTTAAAAGGTTTTTCCCCCCATGTTTCGGTGATCTAAATCTCACAGAAGGTCACTGTGTGCTTCAATCAGACATCTCAAGGGCTGGAAACTAAACATGTGTTGATGCTTTCAGAAAAACATCCCTGGAAGCTACAGATGTAATCCTATGTGACATTTGACCTCTGAGTGAGGGTAGTTTTAAGTCTAGCATGCGTGCATGTTGCAAACACATGCACCTGCAAAATACACAGAGTATTTGTACTGAAGGAGATACAGACTGATGGTGCCGCTATCCCCAAATCCCTTACCTCTCAGTTTACCTATTTGTTTATATACTGTATAGAATAGAAAAAGGTCATTAATCCAAGAGGGAAATTCTTTATTATACATATTTTTTTGCATATTTTTGCACAACACTGTCTTGTTACTTAAACAAATACAATAACAAATTCTACTGAAAACAATTTTATTCTATTTCCAACATGTTTTAATACCACTCAGTCATAGAATACCGCTTTCCCAGGAGGGTTTTTAATGTTGTGTGAAATGTGAATAAAAATACATTAAATATACCTTATATCTTTCTATTTTTTACTTTTATTTTTATTTTACATCTATTTTTGGTCTTCCATGCTCTTCCGCGATCTATCTATCCTTTCAAAAAAATCCAGCGCTCTGACATTACATTATCCATGCGACTGTATGAACGAAGCAAACGGGTTTGAACCCCACCAATGCTACAGATGAACTTTTGACTTCAAACACACACACACACACACACACACACGACTGCTCAGTGACACACTGAAAGGCCCGCAGCACATTTCCATTCAAAGCGCGCATTGTTGGGAGTGTGAGGGGGTCAGATGTGGACATCTGCAGGGGGACAGTTTCCATTACAGCAAGCATCCATGACCATTACCCCCCCCCCCCCCCCCCCCCCCCCCCCCCCCCCCCCCGGCCCCGCACCCCCTCTTCCATCTTCACCAACACTGACTTCACCTCAGACATACCACAGTCATGTGGAGACAAACAGTGGACATGAGCACACACACCTATGATAAAACACACAAAAACATTTTGCACTTAAACAAATAAATGACACTGCAAACCTGATCTGATACTTTGATCGAATTATGTCTGATCTACTCACATCTGCATTGTGTGTGTGTGTGTGTGTGTGTGTGTGTGTGTGTGTGTGTGTGTGTGTGTGTGTGTGTGTGTGTGTGTGTATTGGGATGTTTGCTCAGCTGCATCTGTTGCTCGCAGAGCTTCTTGAATTGGCTCCTCTGGTCCAATTCGAGTGTTAATGAAACACAAAGGAGGCACAGTAAATGTGCAAATTGAGGAAAACACGGGATTATTGCAGTTGTGATGTAGGAGGTCGATCCCTTCATTGAGACGTGTCTCAAATACCCCCTTCCCCCCACCCCCCACCACGCAAACATCACATCACCCTTCATTTTACCGTCTTGCAGTTTCAACTCAGTGTCCAAAGAAATGAAAACTTTGGAGAAGTCTAAGCTTCTCTAACAAACAAACAAGCTGAATCTTAAAGGTTTGGCTGTTTTGCTGGATAAATGTGACTTAAAGCAGCTGATGGGAGAATGTTCATGCAAAGGTTGTTCTAAATAAATGAATTCAGTATAATTTAGAAGTTGTTTTGCTTGTGTTTTTGTGGACTCTTAATCTTACATCTTAACTGGACTATAAACATTTTTTCTCACACATTTAATTGTGATTTTGATTTAAATTTTAAAATTAAAGGAAACATTTCATTTCTTCTCCTAAAACAGACACATATTTGTAATAATGTATATTATAAGCTAAACTTATTGAGAATATGACAGAAATGTCTTTAAATATTTCAGCTTCTGAGATACACTGGTATATCCACGTGTTCCTTAATGGTCGTTCTGCTGTTCTTGCTTGCATTTTTTTGTTGCAATGTGACACATCCTTCATGTGAACTTCTGGAAAGGACAGACAACCTTCAGAAAGAAAATGTGACAGGAAAATATTATCTCATATTTGCTCCATTTTTCCTCTGGCAGAGTACCATCTATTGACATCCACCCACTGAGAATCCGCCACAGAAATGCTCATTGTTCAGAAGAGCAGATGCCGAATGTTGGACAGTGTGCTGCTTAGCTGATCTCTCTCCAAAAAAAAAAAAAAAAAAGTCTTAAGAAGTTTATTTTTAATGATAAATTAATAATTTTACAGCAGGTCTTTTGATCAAGCTGTTGAACTGTACACCCCTGCGACTTCCAGAAGTGAAAAAAAAAATGATGGTGTGTGTAAAAAAAACTCACAAAGAGTTCACATGGATTTTTTTTTCTGTCTTTTCTTCGCGTCCACATTTTATGGCTCACTCACTTACTCATCACAAGGAAGGAACCACAACCACAAGAACGAAAATCACAACAGAGACCAACTTGGCGGCACCGAGCTGCACTGCAACACAACCAGGGAGGCTGGGTGAAGGACGGGATCTGATCTGTCACGTGTGATCTAAATGTAGATGACAAATGCATGTTACAGTCTCTTGAAGTTCAGGTTTGCTTTGTTTGGCATAAAATGTTCTTTATTTAAAAAATAAAAACGTCACAGTTCGTCTCAGCACATGCATTTGCAGTGCAAACCAGCTCACAAACAAACTGGTGAATGTGATGCTGTTCATCCATAACGTTTATCCCTAACACGGTGACAAATAAAAGAAAATGAAGGCATTGGAGACATACTTAGAAATGCAGATCCATGAAATTCATTGTTTACTGTCTGGAGTGAGAAGTTTAATGGACAAGGCGAATCATTGAAATCCAGCTGTTTTAAAAATCACTTTCACTAAAAATTAAAATTGATCTAACATTTGAAATCACAACATCATCACAGACTAAATGTATCCACCTTGTATACAGTCATAATAATGAAAACACACCTAAATATATTTAAACTATATATGCTATTCCCGTGATCTTACAGTGTCTTCTTTAAAGTTTTAGGGAACTTTCAGATTTTATTTATGTCATTTTCTGGCTTTAAAGTTCATTTGTTACTATCTGTCATATTGAACTGGTTTGCTTAAAGTATAAGACCCTTGAATTAATGAATTAAATGTATTGATCATCAAACAAAACAAGAACAACAGACAGTGAAAAGGAAAAAAGAAAAGAAAAGAAAAGAAAAGGCTCTGAAAGCAGCTCTGTATGCATTCCTGTGTGTTCCTCACACAGGTCAGGTAATTACTGTCCCTCTGCCAAGTCATTACTGACTGATGCCATCTCAGTGGCTCTCCAAACTCACTTTCATCTTTCCACACCGGCTTTCAGCAGGCATTTAAATACAGTGGGCCGAGTCTAGACATTGTTTCAGATTGAGCGCTGAGCAGGTCTGGGATAGGAAGATGGGCTTTGCACACCGATGTGAGTGTTTCCATCACAGTGAATGGAGTAGAGTCTTACATGAGCTGAAACATGACGAAACTCTTCATGTTTTAAGGTACACGATAAAGCAGTACTGCTGTGTGGCATCTTTTTGTGCAGTAAGAAAAAAAAATGGTTTACTTACAGGCCTGGGAGTTAAAGACATACTGGAGGATCCTTAGAACCAATCAGCGTTGTTTGGTTCCGAATCGTGATTGGGCAGTCATAATGACAATCAATGTGGGAACGTGTTTGCGTGATGAGACATATCGAGTTGCTGCCTCTGTGCGCGCTCTGGTTTCGAGCTGCGGATGCGCAGAGCATTGTTTAGGAAGTGACATGCAGCGGGAGCGACCAAAGCACATCATTCAGAAGCGACATGATTACAAATGTGTTTTAATTCTATGCGGAAAGACGATGCTCCAGCTGCGCGAAGATGTAAACAAACTGACATGCGGCTGACGTGCGCGCTCCCCACAGTCCTCATGCGGAGGGAGCCGCGCATGCGCAGTGCTCCAAAAAATGGCAAATCGGCCCTGTTGCACGAAATAGGCGGAGAATCCTCGAATATGTCTTTAAGGCCAAATGTGCTCAATGTTGAATATGCGGATAAATATGAGCAGAGAATTTTGTCCGTCTTCTGTGTTCATTAGGTATGGAATTTGGTAAATTTATAAGTGTGTGTAGATACTCGAAAATCTACATTCCCTCGAATGACACCAACACAAAGAAGCTTCAGATGAATTGTGTGATCAATTTATAAACATTTTCACTAGAAAAGTGAAAAATATAAGAAAAACAATTATTACTCCAGATCATATTTTAAATGCTACTTGGGACACGGCCACTTCCTTTTCACAGTTGCTTCATCAATGTTTGGATTCGAAATGTCCCACATGAAACCACTGACACGCACCGCTCTCTACTGGATGTGTTGGTTTATAACCGAGTCGACATGCATTTCAGAGGACTATGAAGGCAGTGGTGCATGACAACATTTGAAATGCACGTACCAATTTCCACTCATAAAGGAAGCAGCTTTCGTATGTTAACAATAACCTGTAAATGTAAGTGATTGTCCAACTCACTGTTATCCATTTCCACCAGCTCACACTGGTAGAATGATGGAAGTTCATGTTAAGTGAAAATGGGCCAGACGGTGATCAAACTTAAAAATTAGAGCATAATGTACCACAGCATGCAGGAAGAAATGCAGCATTGAAACACACACAACATACTGTTGTCTATGGAGTCTACTTTGAACTTCAGAAAGCAGTTTTTCCGGAAATGGAAATGCCATTTTTTTTCCTTACTCCTTTTATGTGCCTGATTTTAACAACTACGTATCTTTTAATCACGAGCAAGTACAGTCAGACCACATGTGCCTGTCGTCCAGAGTCAGTCCTACCCAAGGGGACATCCTAAGCAAGATTCGATATGGCACCCACCCTCCATCGATTATTTATAAATGCTTACAAAAGAATAACTATACATAAGCTACATTTACAATAATATAACTGCAATAACAAAATAAAAAAAACATGGTTTGCATTTTTCCAATCCCTATTCAATCTGTAATCTCATTTTGAAAACATTGGGCAGCAGAAGCAGAGCAAGCAAGCCATTATCTATTTGAATACATGAGCCTGTTTCTATTTTTTTTTCTGCATTAGTAATATCCAGCTTTAATATAACTTTTGTTGCCCCCTGGAGGCCAATGCGCAATTAGGATTTGGCTATAATGCTAATGAATGAGCAAGCCCTGCTGCCATCGTGCTCCAACAGCATTTTAAAATATAGTGAAGGCGATATAAACTCATACATCAGTCAAAAATCTTATTGCACTCTAACAGATTAGAGCATGCTCTTTTTCTGTAAATCATAAGGAAAATATATGGAGACTGAAATCAAATTAAGAATTCAAAGGAGATGCGGTGGTACTGTGGTGCCAGTGTTGATGTGGATGATTCAGTTCTGATTCTGCACTTTGGCCTAAATGCAGCAATCTGGCAATGACGGTGCATATTAATATCTGAAAAAGACCCAATGCCCCGTGAAAATAAACACAACATTTAGGCCGTCTTCTCGTTTCCTCAGTAGGTAAAAGACTTTCTTTGTACAATTCATGCCTCAAAGCTCAGACAACTTCCAGCAAACACACAATGACAGTGAGTCATGTTCAGCTTTTCAAACCGATCCCATGGAAACCGAGCGATCAAACAACAACATGAGACAAGACATATTTTAATGTCTATACGTCACAACCAGTGAAGACTGTAAATCAGTTTTTTTTTCCTTACAACGACGAGGTCCGTCAGAAAACAACGTTTGGTTCATTTCCTCTGCAACCATGCAACTTTTTCTTTCCTTCCCTCATTTTCAACCACAGCTCACAGAGATTTCCTCTAAATGCCATGAGAACCGAAGTATAAGGAATACATCATCTCTGCAAGCATCGCATCATGGAAAATATGTAAGAGGGACCATTCTCAACGGAAAGTCCAAAGACCCAAGAAGAAATGCTCATTCTTCTTTTCAAGTTTCCAGTGGGAGGTTTTCATTTTTCCGGTTAAGTTCCTTCACAGAACTGACGGTTACACACAAACAGCAGTGACACCTTGTACAGTTGCTCCATTGTGGCTAACTGTGTTCAAATCAAACTCACTCTGTGTGAGTGAGCGCATTCCAGACGGCGCTCGATCCTCTTAATACACCCAAGACATTTAGGTAGAGGAGCTTTAATACGGCTCATCGTCAGGTTTCAGACTCCGAAGGAAGTTCTCAGTGCAGAAACACCGGAAATCAAATAAGGTCAGGAGTGGAAGCGGGTCATAGTTCATGGTGGGAGGGGGTCAAATGAATGTGAACAACTATGTTTTTTTGACATCAGAAAAAATTACAGATGACACATGGTCACAACTGAGGACGTCAGCGCTAACAAGGCTGAAACTGTCGTGAGTGAAATAATGTCCCTGGGTTTTACAGTACAGAGGAAACTCGTCAGAAACAGTCTCCCACTGGGCTCACCTCGCAATCATTTATATTGGCTAAACATGGAATCCTTTCAGAGCAATTCAACCAACGCTAAATGGAAAGTGAAGGTTCCTTGAGCCAGAAATGAGTGTTTTCCCTTTTTTCCTTCTTTTTTTTTTTTTTAAGCTGGCTGGCATGATGAAGTTGGAAACCCGGAACACACAAACACCAAATTCTGTTGTGAGCTTACAGCATGTGTAAAGAAAGTAACATGTGGAGTGTGCATCCGTTTTTGATTCAATTATGGAGAGAAGTCTTATAAATCAGTATAAAATATTGACAAACATGAAGGGTAGATGAGTTGAAATTTGCTCAAAGGCACTTTTTAGAATGCTCAGATGTTCATGTGCTTCATAATGTTTGCACCAACACTACAAAGTTAATGTCTGTATGGATCTGGTAACAGGGTTTTGCCAATAAGTCAACAGAGTTCAACAGAGGTGTACTCTATTTGTCATTTACTTTTTATTTTTTTAGAGCTAATATGAATAATTATGCAATGTCAATGCATTGCATAACGCCCAGGTTCTACATATTTGCATTTGAACCAAATCCTCATTTTCTGGAAAATCTGTTTTCCACAGGAAAGTTGCCTAACACAACATTTTAATTTATTCGATGCCAGATGTTAGAGCCTTAATGGTTTGTTCCTGAAATGATTTGCTCAGTGGCGCCCTGGCAATAACGTCTCCACTATGTAGCTCTTTCACTGGGTTTAACATATGATTTAGTCACAAGATTGTTTTTCAAACCGCCGAGCCTTCGGCAGTTCATTATACCAACAATTACTGTGTGTAATGTGAGGAAAATATAAAATGGACTTGATTCCTGGTTCAGACTTTTTGTGATTGCTCAACATGGAACAAGACCTTTGTTGACAATTACCAAAAAAATCTTCTACACATGCTCGACATCTCACTTCAAAGTTCAGCGAAACCCCCCCCCCTTCCACCCAAACATGTCAGTCACTCGAACAGCCATCGCAGGGCACAGGAAAGCCCTCGCACCATCACCACACACACACACACACACACACACACACACACACACACACACCGCTCACCTCTCACCCTGGGGCAGCGTTTGAGTTGTCGTCAACAAACACACACAGTATAAAGAGGGCAGAGGAAGCCGAGCCTGTCGGCAAACAAACAATCGCCCTCCAGCAGAGCTGGATAAGAAGACCCTCACCACCTCAACAGCAGAGGTGTGAGGATGTGAATGGGAAGAGTGTGAGAAAAGCTCTCAAGTCAAAACTTTTGCTTGTCATCACCCCAGAATAAAGAGCATCAACTGATAACTGCTCCTGAGAGACAAAAACAGCAACAAGAGAGAGGATTTTGTTTAAAAGTTGAGATTTTTGATCACTGTGAAAGACAATAAAAACTTCAATGCGACATAATTAAACGACCATCATCTCTCCATCCGTCACGCCTGACAAAACAGGTGCATTTTAGTCAGCTCATGTGTCCAAACATGCGACTCTTGTAAAAAGTTGCATTTATTACAAAATGAGATGTCAGAAATGAAAAGAAAGACATGACTTCTGTGAGCCGCTTTCTGTTTTAACAATTTGTGGATTTACCTTGCAGCATGATGTCAGAGCAGCAGTAGATTCTAATATACATTTACCATACTGTTTAGCTTTACATTTGTCAATACCTCTACATACAAACAACATTAATAACAACTTTCTCTTGTTGATTGAGTAGTTTCAAACACATTTTCTTTCAAAAAATATATTTTCCCTCTTAGTAGCACCTACAGTGAAACATGTTGGTAATCATGACTTCATCTGTAAAACAAACAAGCACTGTAGATCATTGAATTAACAGCATCTACAATGAATTTGATTGTCCCGGTTTGTTTTTTGCACAAGCAATCGGTTGGCTACATCACATGGATGTGGAAGTTAAGAGATATTCTTGTTAGATGTAGGGGCAGCGTGACAAAAGGTAGCTTTGTCCACAATAGTTAATGTAAAATTCACACTTGGAGCAAATTGCTTTGCCCTACAAATCTCCACTCAAAGATTGATCAGCAGGATGTTTGTTTGCAGAAACAATGTTGACACAGTGCAGCAGCAGCAGCAGCAGCAGCATGAATCTTACCTTCTATAACCTGCAGGGCAGAAGCCATCCAGCAAAACCAGCAGAGATGCAGGGCGAGAGACCACCTGAGGAGACACATCAGGACACATTGAAAGTTGTCAAGGCTCTAGATAGCCATGAAAATACAAAACAATACCACAGGAATCTTAAGATACATCATCATGGGCTAAATTGCAGATGGGGGATATTAAAATATTTTTTGCAACAATAAATTACAGAATGAAATTAAAGTTTGCTCTGAGGAGTTGCTCCAGTGCCTATGAATAAATGAATTGATCGGTAAAAAAAAAAAAAAAAAAAAAAAAAAAAGTCTGCGTATGCAGGAAATGCTGATGTTTCTTACCCTTCAGACATTTTTTTTCTCCGAGAAAGTGAATAAAAATCCAGCTTTGGAAGTGAACTGCAAGTAAATGTGTGAGATGAAACTCCAGCAAACTCTCAGGTCCCTCTGCCTGACTGCAGCAACCAACTGCCTCTCTCTCTCTCCCTCTCTCCCTCTCTCTCTCTCTCTCTCTCTCTCTCTCTCTCTCTCCCTCTCTCTCTGCACAAAGACTCTCTCAGTCTGGAGCTCAGTGACTCTCAGGACCCACACAGTTCGGAAATTTGACTCCATGAAGAAGAAAAAAACCCTCACTCAGCAGACCATCTCCTCTAACCTGCTTCTTCAGACCATTTCCTATATTTACTTTTTATCATCCACAGTTTATTGAAGATTTTCATTAAAGTTGCAGTAATCTGTGGCTGTATCTTCTATATCACGATGCCTTACTGATTTAGTTTGATATTGTTCTACCAATATTTGATATGAAATGTTAAATACATTTTAAGTTTGGAGAGAATTCTAAAAAAGCTTCCACTGAATGAAATAATAACAGATGCAAATTCAACCGTTGGACTGATTTGTCAGGCGCCCCCCCAGGCAAAGATTTGCTGACCATCCCGTATCCCTCTCAGTTTGCATATGACGCTCCCACCCTGTAATCACTGAAAGCCTCATTAACCCACAGTGTCAACAACAGAAGGCAACTTCATGGCATTTTATCCACAAGATCCACCAGTGAGATAAAATGATTGCATCTCTGCTGATTTGCATATCAGTTCAGTTTGATTTATTATTTGATAAATGTGAGAATATCTGCTTTATGAGCCAACTATAATTCCCTTTTATATTTTTTTTCTGGAGGAATCTTGTCCCAATTATTTGTGAATAAACTCAGTCCCTCTGACAGCATAACTAAATGTGTTCAGCTGTCTGTTGCAATAAAATTAGAGCAGATCTGAGCATTGTGTGGCCGGAGGGCCACATGTGGACCTTTGGTTGTCCCAGACGGGTCTGCAGGAGGTCAATGAGAAATAATCAAATCAAGCATAATAGCTTTTTTTTCTTTTTTTTTTTTGGTAGTGAAAACATTCAGGAGCAGTTTTGCTGTTTCACAGCAAAATGAAGAGTTCTTAAAAGAAATGTGGACTTCTGAATGAGGTCAAAAGTCAAGCCTTGTGTGTTCCAAACACACTGACAAATTAAGTTTGGATGCAGCACAGGAACTCTTATAATAACCATAAAACTAAACGCAGTGTATTAACTGACAAACTCTATCTATTATAAGCAGAACTGAAGTCAGTTTAAGGCTCACTCCTCCACAGCTGACCGTTTTTCTGCAGTCGCTCTGAAAAATGTTTTTCCTCTACATATACAGCATCTTTAGCATAACTTACCTTCTTGTCAGCTTCTTTGGCGTTGACCATTGTGAAGATATTTCTTCAAGCACCCAGCACACAACACTTTCCAGTATCAGTTTTGAACCACATGCTGCAAGATATATTCTAGACGTGAGGTGACATGAATGCATTTTTAAATTTAAAAAAAAGGATATCCTATACTCCTTTTAGAGAATGGAAATGTAAATAAAAAAGTATTTTTAAATCATTATAGTTTATTCTCTTTTTCATCTTTTGACTGTTTCCTTCAGTTGTTGCAACACAGGATCATTTCTCACCATCTCAGTCCAATCCTGCCTCCTTTAATGTTACACCAGCCACCTCCATGTTCTCCGTCTTTACGTCCCTCTAAGTGAAGATCAGAGAACTTGCCTCAATTGCCAAGTTGTCTGACTTTTTTTTTTTTTTAACCAAACAGCTCTTATTTTTAATAAACCCCTCTGCTAGTAAAAACTGATTTAGCGAGTTTAAGTGGGTATCTGCTGTTTGCCAGTATTTTTGTAGTTGTTCTTATAGGGAGAGCTGCAGGGCGTTTGGAAGCTCAAGCATGAGCCGATGTTGAGGTGATTGCGGGAAACTACCAGTCATCAGATTAGTGGACATATGCCTCAGGCTCAGCATCATGTCAGAAAGATTCTCTGAGAGTTTATCCCTCCGAGAACAGAAGAGACGCGATTATAAAACACTGCATAGATGATCATAAATGCGTGTAGAAGTTTAAAGAAACAAACAGCATTTCGATAAATATCTCAAGCTGAACATAAACAAAACTTCCAGAGTGCATTGTGAAAATAATCCATCTTGTGATGTTAACACCCATCTATTAGTAGATGCTGGAATGCTAATGGCCCTGGGAGAAAGAAAGAAAGAAAGTCTCCCCCACCTACTCTCCTTTCCAAACTGCAGCCTCCTCACTACACTCGTCTTTAGCTCCTCTGCTGGATTTAGCTCTCAGTTGGCCAATATTGGTTAAAAACGAGTTCACCCAGAGCGTTTGGTTCATGCTGGAAGGTCAGGAGAAGCTGTGGGAACATGCTGGTAGCTTAGCAGAGTTCAAGAACTACATTATTGGGACTTTCCCCGCTTCCCAGTAAAAGTGGGACTATTTCTACTTGTAACTTGAGAACACAGCAATTACCGATATATCCTACGTGGGAGAGACAATTAAAAGTAACACAGCCTCCACAGACTCATTGCATTTAAAGATACAATTTCCAGACAGACTACCTGATGACAAACCATTGTAGGTGTCACAGTTGAGCTGCATACGAGTATTTTAACCATTTGCAATGTTTTTGAACCAGGATACATGATTTCTTTACATTTGTTCCTCGTGCAGGATCACTACAGACTCCTCTCATTTGCACCCTAAAAAAAATACAAAAACAAGAGCAACAAGTGAAAGGCTTCTGGATGATAAAACATCCCACATTTGAAAGACTGAAGCGTCTGTGCACCCACCAATTTCTCCCCTCTGTTTTATGCGCAGCGACACTTGCGGTCGTCGTTTATTTTTATGTGGATCCTGACCAGCAGACAAGACTCTCACTGGGCAAACAATAAAGAGTCACATTTCACACAATCCCCTGCATCTGAAGCACCGACTGCACTTTAAACCCCAGCAAAGAGCAGAAGTTGAAAACAAGAGGCGATCGGAGCACCGGACTGGGTAGGTTGTTGTTGTTTCGTGCATGCTGACCCAGCTAACCACTCTCTCGGACAAACAGGAAGCCATTTATCCAGGGCCAAGTTTTCATGCAGCTTTCTTACCGCTGCTCCAAGATTGGCCTTTGTTCCTTTGTGAGTGGAGAGACAATGCTGATTTTAGGATTAAATTGATTTTTGGACACTGAGCTCAGGCTGTTATGCAAGAGATGACAGCAAACCAGTTAGACACTCATCTAGGTCAGACAATAAAATAGGTTGAAATCCAGATTCAGTGGATAAAAATAAAACAATAAATAAATCTGTAGGCGTCACCTCGGCTCCACTGTCAAAATAGGCCAGCAGTGGAAAAAACAAACGATGACAAGTAGAAATTAATCAGAGAGATCACAACCACCCATTCAGCTTCATTTCCTCTGCATACCAACTCCCCGCGTTGACATTTCCTGGCTTTTGTATGTGCGTGTCTGTAGATCCACGTTTCGTGTCACGTTATGGGAGGTTTCTTCAAAGTCCGCGCAAACATTCGTCACTGTGGATGAGCTCATTACGCAGGCCGTCCTCTTTAGAAACAACATCCACATCTCTAAAGATGAAATGGGCTGTAAAATACTTTGTTTTTAATATCAGTGATTTAATCCCCTTAAATTAAAGCTCAGTTTAAAATAATGGTGTTAAATTCTGCTTACAGGAGGGTCACTGTCCTGCGTAGTGCAGATGTTGCCGAGTGGCTTTCTGCAGAGCTGGATGATCCCACACTGAGCAGATTCAGGGGTGCTGAAACAGTTTACACTCTTTCAAGGGCACTTAAACAGCTCGTCGGTAAGAAAACCCTAATAAGTCAATATTAGTAAAGATTTGATTTGGACACTTTATAAACCAAGGTCTGCAGTCATTCATATGTATCAACTTTCTTCACACAACAACAAATGAAAGTTTCCAAGTTAAACAAAGTACGAAACATTTTAATTTGCAATCTTCTTACAGAAAATAAAACAGTACATATTATAGATAAATCTACAGGTGCTGCACAATCTACAACAATGACTTCTGGAAATATACTTCACCCTGATATACTAAAACAAACGCTACATGGAGGAATGATCTGAACTCCGGACAACGACTCAGTCAAACACAGTTATAATTCAAAACGACACTGAAAAACTACAACAGTCACCGATAATTTGGTGCATTTTCACTCTATCCTGTCCAGATCACATTTGGCACTTCAATATTTTCAGTTATACGCAAATTAGACAAGCAGCTAAGCTACTGATTATAGGGAATTGGTTGATAGTAATCAATACGTTAGTTTTAACTCACTGTTACTCAGAAAAATGTCTAAATTTAAAAGCACATACATCTTCCACACTCATTTTAAAGTCAGAATTTTGATCAGTTTTGATGAAATTTACATTACCAACACTGGCATAAAAAATAGATTTTCATTTTCCAGTGAAACTGGTGATCATCTCGGCAGAAACGAGCCATTAGTGAGGACTCTCCTCCAGCAGGTGTCCAAAAACAGTGACGAAGAAGCATTTCTGCAGCGCGGCCATGTCGACATGCGGCAGAGCGGAGGAACCGCAGCGGGGCGGGGTGTGAGCGCTCTGCACTCGCCACGCAGTGCATTGTGCTCCGGCCACCCCGTAGGAACAAGCCTCTCTTCTTCATAGAAACCGCGGTTGTCCAAAACGTCAAGTGGCGCTCCAGTGTCTTTCCTCGCCACATTGTGGAACAAGGCTCTCGCACCAGACGAAGACTTCCCCCCAGCCTCGCCCTCCTGGTTCCCGCGGTCGAACCGTACATCCACCGGGCGCCCCTACCAAATAACCTGAACCCTGTTGGTGTTAGGAGTAGATAGTGATGACCTCCCGACCTCCGCCACGAACCAACAGGACACGGTCAAGACCTTCCATTAAAACCTCCAGGAACTCCATATCTGAGAGAAAGCACCGAGTCAAGGTTACTACTGGAAATAGTGTTTGGCACAAGATGCATGATGGGATTAGTTGAAACTTCGCATTGCGCTTGAGAAGGATACAGTTCTCATCGCCTTTCTTGTTCTTTGGTGGGCCTGGCATGTTGAGCAAAACCAGCTGTGCATTGTGGGACTTCTTGACCAGCACCTCGTTCAGCTTCACTGCTGTGTGCATCCGCCGTACGTTGGACTGGTTGCTGCATTAACAACCAACACTCTCAATGAAACTACGACACCACAAAGCAGACACTTCCAGCAATGAAAGAAAGAGTGAAAATTGATTTGCATGCAGGCTATTAGTCGTTAATAACACACAGTCTTGTAGGACAATGTACACCTAACAGGGGTGTCAAGCCTATTTTGAGATTTTTTTTCCAACTAGAAATTGTAAAACATTTGTGATTTGTCGATTTCACTCCACTTTATAAGAGGTTTTATTGGGTAGCTGGATTCTTAAGCAGCATTTTATGGTTAGTATTCGATTTGAGGAAATGAACTGTAAAGAGTTAAGTTGTGCAAATTAGGGTTAGTTTCATACCGACAAACCATCAGAGGTACATTTCACATGCTTGAAGAGTTCATGCAAACAAGTAATGAAAGACAAATAACTCACAGGGTTTCATATTCTCTGGAGAGGGGAGAAAAAAAAAGAGAGAGATAAAGATAAATATTCAAAATTGGAGCTTTAGTTGCGCATTTCACTGGAGAGATTTAAATAAACAGCATGTTTCACATTGTGTAACATCCCCTCTTCCTGCATTAATAAACAGCCTTTTTAAATTCAAAGCAAAGCTGTATGTACTCACGGTTTCATATTAAACATGTCCTTGACGTTTCCGATGCTTTCTCTCTGTTTGTTCTTCTCCTGGAACAGTTTTTCTTTGGTCCAGGTCATGTGGACCCGGTCTGGTGGCGCTCCAGTCGCTTTGTCGCTCACCAAAGCGTGAGACGCCGTGTTCCGGTCGTGGATCAGCTGGGCCTGAAGCAAGCATTGACATCAGTTTCACAGTTTTATCATTAAAATGCACGGTTTGGATGCTGTGCATGACTAGATCACAGCAAAAATTAAAGTAAAAGGCAACAAACATCACAGGAACAGTGAAGTGAGGGAAGCAGGTTTAAAACAATAATTCCTCACTTTGTGGAAAAAAAAAAAAGAGTGTTAGGAGCAAAAACCTTCCACTTTGTTGAAAAAAGACCCTGCTCAGTCTTGAATGAGTTCATGACATTAAGCTGAGACGTCGTGTGACAACTTAATGTCAAAACTGAACGCGTGAAAGACGCCATGGTGGTGAGTTTAGGAACACATGGTTAGTACTGGATTTGAAATGAATGAGAAGAGAAACCACGCTGAGTCTCAGGCAGACCTCTGCTGCACCACCGGGTCACATTTCAAAGCCACTCGCTGAGAGCGTTTGTTTCCCCCTTGTGGCGGCCGCCGGTCTCTGAGACTTTCTGGAGGACATGGCCGGGAGATGGTATGAAGGGAGGACAGCAAACCGAGCAAGTGGAGTTAAAATGGAACGGGGAGGACACTGTCAGCAGGAGCTGACCGGACCGGACGAGTCCGCCCAGCTTCTGCTGACAGAGCCCAGTGAAGCGCTGCGGGCGGGGTGGGCGGACGGATGATACGATGAACAGGCGGCGTCACGGCGCCACGGCCGACCGGCGACTACCTCGTCCTCGGGAATGGACTGAGTGTTGAGGGGCGGGGCGTCGACGCCTGAACACTTCTTCCTCTTAATGGAGCCACGTGACACATCTGTGATGCTCTGAATCTGAGCGGCGCCGATCGCAGCACAGAGACCGGGGGAAAAGTTCAAAGGTCAGCAAGAGCAGAACAGACACTGAAGTCTTTGGGCTGTAATGATTCTTACAATCTGTGAAGTCTTGGCTTTTATGATTATTATTGTTATTTTTATCCTTTATTTACTTGGCAAATATTTTAAATCTCTTTTTTTGAGGTTTCATAGAAATCCTTTCTACAAGCGCCCCGACTTTAGATTATTTATTGCCAATTTTTTGTTGAGTTGCTGGACCTTAACGGTCTGAAAGAGATGTCTGCGGTTTATCATATTTAATACTGATAACAAAGCAAAGGTAAAAAAAAACTGTTGGGATGTTTGTTTGGACATTAGTGATTAATGCATCACTGAATTCGATTGCACAAAATATATACACACAGCACCGCACACCTAATACTCCATAGAGCACTGCAAAGAGACAAAACCAGACATGACAAGCGAGGCGTGTGATCATACCTCTCTCTCCCTCTCAGTGCGTGACAGCTGCATCTGCTTCAGCATTTCCGTTCTCTGCTCCATCATCAGAGTTTTCTCATAGGTGAAGGCTGAGATGTCGCTGTCGTGCTACAAAAGCGACAACAGTTTCACACTAAGAAGACACACACACACACACAGCAAACTACGAACCAGACAGTCTCAAAACCAGTGACTCACCATCTCCACCACCTCCACCACTGCATCCAGTCGCAGATTGTAGATAAACATCTGCAAGTCTTTCTTCATCTGGATGGAGTTGTCGTCCATCTGGGCCACTGTGAAGATTCGCATCGTGCACTTCTTCCACACCTGGAGGAAAACTCCCATCAGTGTCAGCTGTCAATGTAAAACTCCCAGTTTGTGTCAATGAACATGATGATCAGTAAATATCATTGATAAGGAAGTAAAGATCTGCACCCAAATGAATTAGATACTGCAAGCTGAATATCCCCTGACTTTTCATTTTATGGCTGAAATTTCTTGTTTTACAGGAAAATTGCAAGAGAACAGTTCTTTGTGTGAAAGTAGTCCAAAACTTTAAAGATATGAACAGTTTGATAATCACGTGTTAAAAAAAAAAAAACAGACTCAACTATTACACTGGCTTGAAGAGGCAGTAAATTAAGAAAACTGAAACAAAGATGTGAGTTCATTCACGAGGAGAAGAGGACAAACACACAAGCTGAGGCTGCTACTGTGGAAAAACTATCTAGTTCATGTTGACCGAGTTTCAAAATTCAGGGATGAACTGAGTCCAACTGTGTAACAGAGACATTTCTTTCATGCAGGAAAATCAGAATCAGTTCATTCAGATTTTCAACAACATATACTTTTGTAAAAAACAAAAACAAAACTCTACACACACAAACACACCTTGTGCAGGCTGATTAAAAAAGGCAACAACATGAGGAGGCCGCCGTCGTGCACGATCCACCACACGTCAATAGTCCCGTCCTTCAGCCGCTCCTGGTTACCGGGGAAATGATCGATGTTCTTGGCGACCAGAAGAGCCTGATGAGCAGCCGTCGTCTCTCTCACCGTCTCTGGAGAGACACACAACAAACGCAGCGCGACGGAGCGCAGTCGGCGTAGTTATTCTTCACTTTTTTTCACTTCTTCATCCACAAAGATGTGGGCTGTTGCACAGCTGCAAACGACACAACAAGCTGTTTAAAGCCATCAGCGTTTCTGAAAATATCAGATCATATCAGTAAAAATGCTTGAGATGATTTAACATGGGGAATATAAACAAGCTGGTCCAACAGCAACAATTTGACTAAAATTTCAAGAAGTAATAGCCAATAAATTTTTCAACTGATAAAAACAGTCTTGGTTATAAAAAGTTATAAGAACTGGAACGAACATCAAGCACATTTGAGGCATTCCATTAAACATAATAATAATCGTGGGGGGAAACACTGCCAGCAGCACTAAACAGGAACATGTGTTCTCCATGAAATGAGCTTCAGAGAGCTTCTTGTTCAGCACACGTCAGAATTGCATACCGATAAAATATCTACGCTGAATAGTTGCATCCCTCAAAGTGAAAATGTTTTTTTTTACTGGCTTGACTTCATCTCGCCACCCTCTTCTCGCTGGTGTACTTTACCTATAAAGTTCCTCCTCGCGGTGGAGTCCCGGGCCTGTTTCCAGCCGGCTGGCCAAGCCATCAGGACAGTGTTGTGTTTCATTCCTCCCAGTCCCGCTGACTGGATTAATATGGAGAAGCCGTCTCGTAAATTAGACGACACCACAACGTGGGAAAAACCTTTGGTCCGCTCTGCTACCATGGCGGCTTTCAGATTCTGCAGGCAGAAAACAGTGAATAGGCAAATTGAAAAGAAGAAGGGAAGAAAAAAAAAAAAACATGAACTGCACAGAAAATTTGTGCAGAAAGAACAGAGCAAAATAGCTTTTTTCTTGTTCATTTGAATGGAAGCACAAGACACCAAGATAAAATCACAGTGCAAGTTTAGAAGATCAGTGATCTTTTTCTCTGGTGAACGAGCACGGAGAGGGAGCAACAGAGGGGACTGACAAACCTGCTCTGCGGTTTTGGCGTCCTCCTCGCGGGTCATGAAGGTCCCTTCCAGGACCGAGCAGACGATGGTCAGCCCCTTCCCCGCTTTGAGCTGCGAGGTGAAGGACAAGAGACGGGGGTGTTTCACGTTGAGCTCCGGGTCCAGTTTACACAACACCAACAGCTGAGGCCTGAGGATCCAGAGACACAGCAGACTAAAATGTTAACGCCAAAGAAAAATGCATATTATTTATTGTGATTACATATATTCTGATTTATTCATTTATACAGCAAACCAATTTTTTTTTGTTCTGTTTTTTGTTGGACCAAATGAAAAGTTGGAACTAGTGACTGGTGCTTTCAAAAAGGCTGCAGATAATGTTTAATTTCCAGTATAAACATGGTGTGTTTATGAATAATCATCCTGTAGACGTTTGAATAGTTTGAAATAATCAACAGAAACATTCACTTTTACTTTGTTTTCAAGGTGCATGATTAGCGCAAACCCACAACTTCACGAACATTTATGTAAATAAACAATCGGTTCTGAGGTCATGCGGTCGCCGCTGTACTGACCTCCAGTTTTTGGTGTGCAGCGGAGTTTCCTCCAGATGGATGAGAGCATAACGCGCTGCATTCAGGGACAGACCTCTGATCCCATCTCCCCATTCCTTCACTGCCCTGAAATGAAAGGTAGGAACCGCTCACCTTATATCCACGTAATATTAATTCTTTAAAGCTCAGACAGCATTACCAATGGACTGCTTCAGCAGTAAACTGCAAGACTCACCCTCTATATTCAATGTACTTATAGATACAACCAGCAATCACAATGGCGACCAGGGCGTAGTACCAGGAGCAGATGAACATGAGGGAGAGACACAGACTCATCCCCAAGAAGGACAGCGTCCTAAAGCACAAAACACTGACTGATGTACCAACCACAGTTAATATGAGATGGAGAACTTATTTTATTTTATTTTTTTAGAAAGCACATTCTCACCAGTGATAAAACTTGAAGCGAGGCCTCCAGTTTGGAGCGCGCAGCAGAGTCTGGACAGCACAGGCCAGGTTGACGAACAGGTAGCACATGAGGAAAAACCTGAGCGGACAAGCAATCCAGTGAAGAAGAACGAATTCAGTACGAGAAACGGCATGCCGAGAGATAATTCATGAATCCTGCAACAGAGCACACACATGGAGAGGATGGGGGCCACATCGTCCAGAGACGCAATCAGGATTCCGATCTCGCAGATCCCCACTGTCAGCAGAAGAGCCCAGGTGGGTTCACCGTTCGCCTTCCCGTGACCAAAGACCTGAGAGACGCAACCGGAAAGGACAAAAAAATTGTCATATTCCAATAACAACAACAAGGCTGGATTGATGCAAACAAAAGGATCAATATGTTGCATCCTGGCTTTTATTCTGTTGTAATATAAAGTAAAAAATAAAGAAATCAATCAAAAGTGTTGCAGCTAGACATGGCAGTATGACATTATTAGCCATTAATGAATAATTGGTATTGTTAATATTAATATTCTTATAATTTGGCAAATTATTTATGTGCTTATTTTATATTTGTATTTTTTATTCTTGATTAAAATGAGGGTTTTCAGCATTTTATTCATTTATGTCGTATTTATATTGTTAAATATATTTTAAGCTTCATTACACTGAATTCAATAAACATTGTTAGTATAGTTTTTTTTTTAAAGCTTCCATCTTGCCACTGACAGAATTTAGCTTGCTTCCTTCTCACCTTCATGACTCGAAGACCATTTTAATATCTGGTAAATTGAAAAAAAAAAAAAAAAAAAACCTGCTAGAAAGCAGCGTAGTGAACCACTGACACCGTCAGTCAGGCATTAAAGCGGCTCTGGGACTTTCCAGTATTTTTACAGACAATATTCCACCAACCATGAAATTGAGATTTATCCAGCCACTCTGGAATAATTAATGTATTTTCCTTTCTTTACTCTTTTCTTGTATTTTATTGCACTCTGGTCATTACTTGTCTCTCATGATGCGTGAATACAAAAGTGAATGAAACTCAAAGATAAAGATGAAAGGCTAACCTGTAAGAAGGGGACGATGCCGTCCCGAGCGATGGCCTGCAGCAGCCGGGGGGCGCCGGTGAGGCTCTGGAGTCCGGCCCCACAGCAGGAGAAAAACGAGCCGATCACGATCACCCACGGAGACGGCCAGGCCAGAATACCGAGGACTGGATTCTTCTTTACCGAGAAGCCAAATCTGAAATATTCCCAAACGTACACAGAAATTAAGAAAACCAAGTAATAGTTTGAGCTCTATACTTTCACAAACACATTTCGTCAGAAAAACTCCTGGGAGAATTCAGTAAAATAGACACTTGTTTGTCTTTAAGTTACGCTGAAGGGACAGTATTTTCTCCTACTTGTCTCTCAGCACCACTCCTTCAATACAGGCTCCAAACAAGACGACACAGGAGATGTCTGACCGTCAGGCTTAGGTAGAAAATATCAACAATGTAAAATGCAAAATTAAAAAAAAAAAATGAATTGAGAAAAGCGATCAGTGTTGTCAAAAGGTGTTTTAACGACTTGTGATGTTTGTGCTGGAGGATACAGATGAAAGAGGTGGTGAGGATTGCCAGGATGGTTCCGACTGGGATGGACCTCTGTGCGTCCCTGAGATCCCCAGATCTGTTGGATCCAGCCATTATTCCTGATAGGAAACACACACAGATATACATTTTACTCACGATGTAATAAATGTATGTTTCAGTCGTTTTCAAAGACGGAAACATCCAACATCAATATCTAGAATCAAATACATATCTATCAGTCTTTGTATGGTTTTATTTACTTTGATCGTGCTTTTGTGTTGAAGAGTCATTTTTAAAAAGAAACCTTTGAAAATAAAAATGCTCCTGTCTCACTGAATAATCTACCTGTGACAGAGGGGAAGTAGATCCCCACCAGCAGCGTAAAGTAGGTGGCAATGTCATTGAGGACATAAATGTCATCGGTTTCTTGAGCCGGCTCCTCGGGTGAGACTGAAGGCTGGCTCTTCTTCTCTATCACCATGCCTGCTGGACCGTAATCACCCCACAAGTTGTCTGAAGGAAAAAGAGGAAAACAACATCAGCATCGTCTCTTCAGAAAAGAATGTAACACTGTTGGCATGTTTGGAGTTCAAGAGAGGAATTTCACTGGACGTTAGCCGTTCTCACCTTTGATAACGCCACTGAGGAGTCCAGGTATGGCTCGTATTTCCGTTAAGTTGTTCAAGTTGAAGTACTCGTCACATGTTGCGTTGGGATACTGGCTGTCGCAGAAGTGGCTCCAGAGCTGAGTGGTGACTGTCACGTTTTGGACGTCCTCCGTTTTTGCGCATATTTCAAAGTTCTCATTCTTCAGGGAGCGATTCCCCAACAGGCAAACGCTGCGGACGAGACAGGGCAGAGGGAGAGGGGCGTCTGCTGCTTTGAAGGGAGTGTCTAATAAATCATCATAAAGGTTATTGGATCAGGACATTTTCATGCACTGAATGCACATGCTGCTCGTTATTTCCGTGTAGACAAATAAGTGGTCCAGTTCATAAAAAGCTAATATCTTCTTATTGATAAACGTAGTACATTTTAAGCAATTATGCATCCACCAGGAAACAAAAGCCTACAGACAGTATCTGTCTGGAGAGACAGCTGATTAGCACAATAAATAGACGCCACTCACCTAAACTCTGGCGGCTCAATGAGGGTCTTGATGACTCCTGCATAAGTGGCCATGATGGAAAGAATCACGCAAGACAAAAACACAAGAGCCAGCTTGTTCACATACCTGCAGAAAAGAAAAGGAACAACTTTCAGCCTCCATGCTGGCACTGTGCGTGTGTGTTTATATGAGTGGAAGTGAGGGAGTGCGTGAGTCCGTGAACACTCACTTAACCCCTACAAACACAACCAGGGCCATCAGGAGGAGGCAGCACGTCCCATACACGCGCATGTTGTTGGACCATGCGTCCCCGTCGCTGCCCTTAAACACCGTGGCTGTCGGGACGATGTAGATCTGGAGGCAGGCGGACGGCCAAACCCAAAGTGAAACGAGACGTTAACACACACCGCAGGCAACCCCTGATGTGTCTGAGGCACAGTGTGACATACCAGCAGGATCTCTATGGTTCCCAGGATGTACAGCGACCCGGCGAAGGTGGTTCCCAGGTAGAAACAGAGACCCACCGCTCCTCCGAACTCTGGACCCAAAGATCTGGAGATCATGTAGTACGAGCCTCCGGCTGTGCGGAGAGAGAAAAATCCAGGTCAAAAACTGTCAACAATGTGGTGAAACACATTAATAAAATTTAGGAAGTGGTTGAAATTCCTCTGGTGTGTCTACTGCAGAGGAAAAAACCAGTATTAAAGACAGTAATTAAAGCATACCTGGGACAACGCCGTTGGTTGCGATCGCACTCATCGAAATGGCTGTGAGCAAAGTCTGCATAAGAAAAACAAGCAAGATGCTCATTTGTTTATTTTTGTACGAGAAAACATCCCCTTCTCCCCTAAAACTGTAAGAAGTATGTTCAATATGCTGATATTTGACATGTGAAATGCCTTACATGTTACAGCCTTTAATTCAGTTTTACTTTAATTTTCTTAATTATTTTTGATCATCAATTGGTGCCAATGAAATCTACTACTTGAACTCCAAAATACTAACTCAGAGGACGCAGCCGAAGAGCACCAGTGAGCATATCACGCACTCATGTTTCTTTATGTCGCTGGTGTGAAGGCAGGGCGGTTATACATTGTGTTGTGAGCGGTCTCTTCTCTTCGTGTCACATGAGCGCTGAGCATTTAAGTTCATGCTCCTCAAACAGTCGGCTCTCTGTCTCGCCATCTGGATCTACTGACGTATGAACTGTGGTCGTGAATGAGACTCAAATTTTCTGCTTATTTTGGGGACTTGCTCCTTGGAACAAGGGTACAAAGATTAACACCCAAGCCGCCATAAATCTAAAAAGGAGAGCATATCGATGGAACTCCAGTTTATTTACCACATTGTAAACTTCACAGCCAGCTGCAGATACATTATCATTCGCTTAATTTAAAATGATGGCGAGGAGGGGCTTTCTCTAGCTTTCTTTTCATCACACACAGTAGCATTAATAGCCACATTTTGAGATCGAATTGGACGATTAGTCATATTTTTTTTGGCATCAGATGTTTTGCAGTTGAGGCTGTCGGCTACTCACACAGATGCAGCACATGAAGACGATGGCGAAAGATCCTAAGATCCCGGCTGTACCAACGATCCAGGTGAGACGCAGAAAGAGAATCACGCCCAGAATATTCTGCATGCAGGGCAGGTAAACCCCGATGAATGTGCCCATCTGAGGTACCTGAAAAGGAATGAACACATGCAGAAAGGTGAGACGCATGGAAAGAAGGACAATGTTTTGGCTGAGTTATAACAGCGAGGAAAATGGTGACTGGCAGTAGAGTACTTCGTCTTTTAAAAATAAAACGAGAAAGAGTTTTCCCTGTATTGTATATGCCTATGAAAGTTAACATCTGACAGCAATTTTTCCATGCTACCACGAACCCACTACTTGTGACTGGTTATGCCTGAATTCATTCATTTATTTTCCCCAGTTAGCATAATAAATTATTTATATTGCACTCTTCATTAGTATGGCTTCATAATGCCTCCCTTGTCTTGTTTTCTTGTTTGCAGAGTTTTGCTTGCTGTCGTATTTTTTTCTTTTTCTTTGCAATTAATCTAAAAACATTTCTATAATACAGAAATGTAAGTGATGGATAAATAGCTGAAAATTCACAAACACCAGACAAACTATTGGAAATTTGTGGGATTTACTGGGCTCACCTTTTCATTTTTCCACTTTTGTATCCATGGGACAGTTCAGATTTTTTGTGCAGAATAATTAATATTTTTGTATTAACATAGTCCAAACACAAGAGTCCCCAATTTACCCAATTTACAAGGCATTTGGAAAAAAAGAAAAGCAAAGAAAGAAAAGACATTTTATTCTTGTAAAATAGAGTATATGGCTGAGATCTTACACCCCCCAAATCTTCTAAGTGAGACCAGACTGGCTTTAGCTCCTTGGAGACTTTCATTCTGTCTTTAACTTTGTCAGTCAGAAGTCATTCATTCTCCTCTTCTGTCTGTAAACTACTTCGAGGATCATCGCCCTGCAACCAACATCCATGAAATTCAACAATGAAATCAGACTAGTTCCACACGGTCGCCCACATCCATCCATCATCCACCGCTTATCCAGAGCCATGTTGAAGGGACAACAGTTTAAGAATTAATGCCCAAACTTCCCAGTCTAGAGACACTTTCTCCATCTCTTCTGAGAGGATCCTAAGGTGATCCCTGCAATATTCTTTCCACCGCCTGATGATATCAACACTTGAGGTCGACAGCTCTGCTCCTCTCTTCACCTGAGGCACAACCAACCACGATATATAGACTGACTGCCTATCAATGAACACCTGCGCTCTCTCACCCCTTCACGTCTGCCAAGGAGACATTTTCCAACTCTTTCTTTGTGCCTCTCTTTCTGTTTTTTTCTGACTCGTGTTGGTGGCTTCGTTGGTTTTGCTACTCAAATCACGGCCTCTCGCTACAGCCGCTGGAAGGTCCGCTTTGAAGAGAGTGCCGAAACTTGTGGTTTCAAGGGGACCAGTGTTAAGACAGTTAGTTCTGGATTTGAGTTCAGGGGAGTTTTGACACATGCACAAATGAAACAGACTTTCTCAGAAAGTCCCTGAAGTGACCTCGGGTCCAGGTCAAACAGGGCTGCTGTGAAAGCGCCCTTGTGGACCTGATTATCATGGGAGACCCTACCAGGGCCAAAGAGTCCCAGACAATGACAGATCAAGTGGTCCCCCAGACTCCCCCAACACGATACGGTGACAGTTCACTCACCCACATCCACCTATAAATATTAGCTCCGATGCTTGACACAGTGACTTCATAATGGCACACTTTAAAGTGCTTTATTTGTTTTTTAACTTGTGCAACCAGTTTCCTCCAGGGCAGAACTGTCCACTCTGCGCTGACAGCGCGGAACACGGTCTGCTCCCTTTTAGGTACACACACGACAATTCATGAGAATTGCCGTTACAGCGGCTGCTCGCTTTGAGCCGCTGCATAGCCGTGAACGGGAATTTTCAATTTATAGTGGCGGGGAACACACTTAAAGTTGACAGCAATAACAGCTAATATAGAAATAACAAGGATGAACTGACCAGAGTAACAATACAACACGGATGTGAAAGGAGCAGTGAAAAGGTTTGTCTGCACAGAGAAGAAGACATGCACACTCCAGTAACTATTTGATTAATTTTAGGACATCAGAGATACCTGTGACTTCTTCATGGAATACAAACTGTATCAGATTATGTTTACTGAGATTTAAAAGAAAGAATTAAGAAAAGTAGATATATCTTTTCTTAGACCCCGATTATCAGCTAATATTTCTCTTTCAAACTGATTTCTTGTTCTTATATTTAGACCGGTATTTGGAGTCAATCAAAAGTGTCACTGAATTCACATAATGCAGGCTTAGTAATTGTCCTCGGGCTAGAAAACTACTCAGCACGGTTAAAGAAGTGTATCTTTGCAGAATCTACAACACTTTACATGTGCATAATGTATATCTCCTACTTCTTCGCAAAAACAAAAGAGTACATACCATTTTCCGACCTATAAGCACCTTGTCCTGTGCCTTCTCCATTGCACTCAGCTGTCTGTCTAAATGCTGCAGAGGGCCTGCTGCGGATTTCCACATCTCCCACATCTTGTCTCCTCTGTTACTTTATCTCTCTTCACCGTCTCCATGTTCTCCCGCTCACTGTCTCTGCATCGTCTGTCCTTTTCATTTTAGACTCCAGCTTCAGATGATCATGACTATGAGCTATCATTAAGTGGGCGGGTTTAGGGGGAAAACATCATCAATGCTTCGACAAAGAGCTACAGTCCAAGGTCCCACCGTCTTTCACCCAAAGGCTCCCGATGGTTCGTGTCAGCAGCACCGCTCAAGAAGCGAGCACCGCTGTTATTGGAGCAAATTCTCAATGACTTTATTGACCTATTTAAATGGCTGCTGACTGCAGCAAGTATAAATTTTGCCACGAGGGATGTGGACAACTATAAACCAATGAGGTTTTGTTGATTTTCCATGCTGATTCCAGAGCGTTTATAGACTATAGACTTTCTTTTGGGTTTCGTCTGTTTTATTAATGTTGAATGCAGCTGTTTGTAGCGCCTACGACACGGTATCATCACTGCAGATCGTGCTTTTTGCTGCGAGAAGACACAGGGGTCTTGAAAAAAAACAGTTAAAGATTTCACATAAGAAAATTCACTTTTTTAGTGACTGTAACTTGATTTTAAGTGTGAATGAGTGTGAGGCTGATCGTGTGACGCGAGCCCTGGATGAACCGACGGCCTGTCCTGGGTGTGTCCTGCCTTTTGCCGGGTGGATGAAGGACAGCCGAGTTATTTTATAACCCTCCGGTGTGTATATGAGTTCTTCCTTGTGTCTGTCTCGAACATGATCTGATCCAGTCAGCTTGACTAAAGGTCAGAGAGCCAGAGAGCCACCGACACTCCGTGCCTCTGGCTGGCACTCAGTCACAGCCTCCTACATTGTTGGAGACGTGGATCTCCTCTCCAGATTAAAAGACCTTTTTTTTTTTTCAGACCAGCTGTGGAAAAGCAGAATTTTTCCCACAATAGGCAAAGTATTTACAATGCATAATGAAATGCAGACAAAAGGTTAAAACAACAACTACGATGATCAAGTGAAACAAACATTGAAAATTCTCTCTCAAAACACTTTTATCCTTACTTTGTAGCTCATCATCTGGGACACTTTCACTCTGCTTTACTTTAATTTCTATCCATCTTGTATTTACCCACATACGGCTTTGATTCATCGTCACTAAGCGGGGTGAACGTCGACAGCGGGATCCTCAAATGGGGATTTATGTAAAAACTCAGCCTCATCATTTCATAAGAACTCAGAACTGTTGTGTAATAATTGGTGCAGCTGTATACCAATACACTAATGCAGCATATATTAAGGCTGTTGTCTCTGTTGTAATCAATATGTATAAATGTACATTTCTTCTTGCATGATTCTGTGGCAGCTGACAATAATATGTTATCTATCGAATCTTGAAAAACTTCATTGCTCGGAACAAAACTAATTGTCACAAAATTAAAATTATCCTGATGTTAGTGTTATTCATAAATATGCATGAATGTTTCATAAAGTTGACTATCCTACATGGAAAATAGTGCTTTTATTGTTGCTTTCAGTGAACTGTGGCAGCTCTCATTTCAATGTGGACTCTGCAACACTCGAATCCTCAAACCTGAACCAAAGATATGAGCTACTCTCAAGTCTTCTGATCCTTTGCAATAGGCTGAAATATACAACATGACTTTTGTGCTTTTGGTAAACTCTGAAATCGGTTCATTCAAAAAGTCTTAAGATGAAAGACCTTAAGTAACAGTACATCTCATTTTTTCCACCGCAGTCCTTTCTTTATTGCCTCGTGACAGTCCAGAGATCAAAGTCTGCATTATTTCAGTGTGTATTAAAGTTCGGCGGACTGAAAAGACCCATTTATTTTGCTGTATTGCAGCGTTTTTTCACCCAAAATCAGAGGAGTAAGATTATTCCTTATTCAGACATTTTTGAAAATAGAATCTTGATGCATTTTGCAAACATTTTTAGTTGATTTTCGGGGAAAGTGCGCTGCTGCAGCGTGTCGTTGCAAATGCAGAGATAAAAAAAAAAAAAAAGAGACGGCTGGTACCGTGGATGTGAACCTCCTGTAGTCATCCTCTCCCTCTTCGTGCTCACACGCCCCCGGGAACAGGTTGGTGTAGTTTGACAGCTTGTTGAGGAACGATGACACCATGGGGGTGCTGTCCATTTCCTCCTGCAGGGAAACGATAGAAAAACCAAACCAAGATTTAAAGATTGCGGTAGATTTAAGAAATGTGACCACATTACCGCCACAGTAGTCTCCTTAATTGTGAATTTATTATTTATGGAACTGCTGCATAGTCTTCAGATTTTAGACTGAGCTTCTATGTAAATTAGCCTGATGTTTGGTTTTATTCTACAATGTTTTAGTCTCACCTGATATGTTATGAAAGGCAGCAGCTCTTGAACAATCACACTTTAACACTCACTGTTGCATCCACCGTTAATATTATCAACAAAATCTACAGGAAAGGATTTAAGAAATTGTCACACAGCTGTCAAAAAAGTGGAGAAGTTTCACTGTTATGAAAGAGGCGGTTAACTTTCTAACTGAACAAAGTGATTCATGGCTCTATGTGAAAACACATACAGGGAAGAAAGGATATTTTGTGAGAAAAAAAATCTCGGTGTAAAAATGTTTAGTGTAATTATTTGCTCCAAATGGAAAATCATAAAGTGACGTTTTTTTGTTTTGTTTTACATCTCATACAAAGTAGGATGAATTGAGCACATTTGGTTTTAGTTCTTATTAAACGGCAAAATACATGTGACGCCCTTCTTTTTCATCTCTATGGAATCGATTCACAGCCTGCAAGAATTGGCATTAACTTTTACTGCAGAAAACTGAATTATTTTGCGATACTAATTGTGAGCTTGGAAGGTTCCTAAAACACTGACGAATTGCTTTTTTTTTTGGCCTTACCTCGAACAGAGCCATGTTTTTCCCATCATAATAGGTCTCTGTGTTTCCGTCTGAGATGATGAATGGACTCGACTCCCTGTGAGTTTCATCTCCTGTTGGGATACAAAATGAAATTGTTACAACACAGTGACACAGCAGCTTCTGAAACACGGTGCAGAAGAATCCCGAGTGATTGTGTTTATTGCTGACAGCTCCAGTAACTCTAGCATTACTGTGAGAGAAGAACTGTACCACAGGCGGGACAAGATGTTTAAGACATGCACATTTATTTGGGTGTCCATTTTGCCTGGCCTGAAACTTTTTTTTCCAAGGCCTAAAATGCATCTCTTGTGCATGAAATGAATAAATGAACAGAGGTTTGATTGTTCAGATGTTTTTTTCTTGTCAAAACACCAACAACATTCTGACTAATTGTCATCAAAATGCTCTTTTTGCAATACACATGCAAATCACTGCCAACAAACCACGGTGGGCCATATTTTGTCCCCACGAGAATTTATTCATAAAAGGCTAAATGTAACTGTCACACTTAAATTGTGTAAATAATCAGAACGTCATAGACACAGTTTTCAGGTATTTCGACACTTATATAAACGAAAAAGTTTCAATAAAAATCTTCAGTGTTTCAAAATATGATGAATTCTTGAATGTAGGAAAAATATAGGAATATAGAAAAAAATGATCAGATGTTATAAAATATATATAATAATATATAAATATTTTTCAACTGTAAAAAAATGCCCAGGTGTTGACAGCATAATGATGAGTGACATTAAAAAGGAATGTATTGCTGCAGACATGTACGCTGCAAAAGAGGTATTAGACCGAGGAACCTGCGGCGTGCCTCTGGTTCTTCTCAGTGATGACTGAGGAATTAAAGCAATTAAAGTCTGGTTTTACCATAAACAAACCTTTCTAACAAACATGTTGCTTATATAATTTGTTTTAAAGGCTGCACTTAAGACCACCGGATGAGCATAAAATACAATAATAACATTTTATTTAAATATCTGCATTTCCCATCATGCATAGCAAGTTACTTATACTTTTCAAAGTTTATTTTTAGATCTATGTTTTAGCAACTTTCAAGAGCAAAGGAGGTCAGTGGTTTCCACTTACGACAAGACAAACTGGCCACAGTTGAGCTTTGAGCTAAAATCTGCTTCTGTTAAAGACAAAGAAGCAGCACAGACGAACAGGAACTCGCCTCTGACACACCGCCTTTCATTTCGGCTGGTTTTGCCCCTGGTTGCTATTCAGTGGTCTCAGCGCATTAGATGTGGTGTATTGTCTCACAGGGGAACACTCTTGTTGGTTCTTCTCTCAAGAACGAAAGATTGGTTGAAAATCGGTTGAAAAACACATGATAGTGGAAACATTGAAAAAAGTGGAGCCTGTAAGAATAAGTGTGTTAAAATCACGTAGTTAATGAACACACCTGGTAAAACTATGTTGGAAAGTATGAGAGATATCCTGGAGCTTTATAATTAACTGAAATTAAAAAAATTGCAGGGGTGGAGATATTATTGCAGACAAGGCTGCTGTTAAAAAAGTGAAATGACATCCCTGGTCAATTGTTTGATGGGAATATAACAGATCATCTTGAGTGAGTGAATATATTCTTGTCACTTGTGCATTTACAGAATGGAAAACTTTCTGATGTTCACCTCAGTGATACTAAAACCACCGGTATGAAAGACGTGTGATGAAAACAATAATAACATAGTAATTA
The DNA here is from genome assembly GCF_902148845.1 of Salarias fasciatus. Classification (NCBI taxonomy): domain Eukaryota; kingdom Metazoa; phylum Chordata; class Actinopteri; order Blenniiformes; family Blenniidae; genus Salarias; species Salarias fasciatus. The sequence continues at coordinate 17,834,749 of NC_043762.1, forward strand.
CATGCAAACGTTCCTTTAATTGATGGTTAAGCACTGCTGAGCCTCGCACTCATTGACTGAAGGTCACACACACACACACACACTTTATGGCAGATGAAGCACATGCACACGTGAACAAGCTGAGTACTGCATGAAGGGTTGACAGCAGATACTTCAGATCAGAGTATAAATGAGACGCAGCCCTTTTATAACAGAACACGAAAGGTTAGCGGTTCTAAAAAGGGCCAACAGACTGATATTTTGAATTTAGTAAAGGGTTGAATACCACGTCCAGGACGTTCTGACATTCCTTTTCTATTAAAATTGTGTTTTCCGTGCAAACTTTGTGTTATTGGAAAACTGCGTGCAGAAAAAAGGTGCATGCACAGCTCAGGAGTTTTTTGCTGTGGGACTGGACTGTACATGATCTGGACCTATTGATCACTTACTCCCTACAGCTGAGCTTAACCGGTAAACACCCCCAGATTCATTTTAATCTGGCAACAATCTTTTATGTAGTACCGAAGTTACCCAGCAGATGTCTACGTTTCTATGTTTACAACAGTAACACTTCCTTCATAGACAGTGAACTGTGGTCCAGAAATTGTCTCCCTTCATTGATTTAAAGCCATTGCTAATCATTGAATTTATTTGCTGTTATTGTCTTCAGTGGTTCCTGTAAATCCTCCCTAACCAAAAAAAAAAAAAAAGTCATCTCCAAATAAAACCACTGTGAAAATGGTCGACCTACTGAGGTCATTCAAATGATTTCTAGTGCAGTTGGATGAATATTTGAGCAAACATGATCGAGGCACTGGGTGGGTTTGGTTGGAGTAAATAAAACTCAAAGCCAACTCCTTTAAACCGGCAAACAATTCAGCGTGTGACAGTTAAACGAGGAAAAAAGTCACAGGGGCCGAAACTAAAAATACATTTTCCTCACAATCACTGCACAGGGACAGGAAGGCAACTTAACTTGTCTTGGCAGCAAGCCAACCACACAAGACCAACACAACAAAAACAGTGCTGCACTGGGCGATTAAACATCTTCTCAGTGCTGGATTTCAAGAGTGGATCGATCTAAATATCCATACCCAGTCAGATTTCATTTTTGGCTACACTGATACATTTGTAACTCAGAAAATGAGAGGAGTGAGTGCCATGTCAAAGGTATAGTGTATTGCAGGTGAGTGTGTGCGTGTGTTTGTTAAGGGAAGATCACGTGAATAATTGAAAAGAATATATACACAGCATGTTATCGTAACATGACTCATCCAGCTGAGAAGACGCCAAACCCTTTCTGTTTTTATACGTTAGCTAAAACACATCCATAAAGTGGCATCTAGTTTTAATGATCATCACTGATAGTTACTGTCAACATCTGCAAAATGACAAGATAACACGTGAGCAATGTGTATCGTCTCTTTTTATCTGAACCAGTATTTCTGCCAATCGTGAAATTTACGTTTCTCAAAGTATTTTATATACTGTATTATGTTTAAGTTTGGATAATGGGGATTCTGGGAATCGCTTTGGAAACAGTGTTGTATACGTTATGTGCTGCTGTCTATTTTGAACTGTATTACATGCAGAAAGTTGGTCACAGGATACGGTGTCGGAAAAAACATCATTTCTGCAGATTGTATCTCGTCGAATCAGCACTTTGTACAGACGATGTGCGTCCACCTGAGTTCTGCCTGGATTACAAAGAACATGCAGTAAAAGTACTCACTACTCCAGTTGTCTTTGGAAATGGTTCAAATCAAGGGTTTATTGAGTTATAATTGCAATTGCATGATGGTAAATATTGTCTACAGTACTTTATATCTAACCATGATTATGTTTATAAAAAAAAACTGGATAAGAACTATAACACACATTTTAATCCTTCAATTTGAATCCAATTTTACAAAATCAGGCAGTCGAGTCCAGTACTACGAAAACTGTCTTTTCTAACACTTTCTTTATTGTCCAGTGTTTGTTTTGCTCTGGTGCTTTTCTTTCAAAACAGTGTACTATTTGTTGTAGGAACACTGGACTCATTATCTTTGTTTTCAAGAATGTGCACATTAAATTACAATTCTGTTACAAAAAGTCAAACAGTCATCAACACATTAATAAGATGATAAAGTCTGGAACAGTATCAAACATTACGTTCCATCAGAGTCAACACTGGTATTCACTTTGTGAGTACATCTACCAGACCAGTCACACAGTATTTTAACAAACTCTTTCCTACCCTTTACATTTATCATCGAGGATAAAACAACAACAAAGATGGCATGGTTGCTAAATACGCGTTTTAGACTCTGTAGTGCACATGGCTGATGAAACATCATCCTGAATTATACAATTCTACACAGAATGTGCAAAATCAAGGAAGTTTTGACCCACTGAATGAACCCATATGTGACTATGCATGCAAAAAGCTTCAGCAGCCACTGAGGTTAATAACTTACACTGAAAACGCATGAACACACAGCAGACTCATTACCTGCTGGTTAATACAAAACCTTGATTTAAGCTTCTTGTGCCACAGGGTCCAGTTCTGGAATTAGTAAAACTTTATTACTGTACAGTATTTTTTTTTTTTTAGCACAACTGACATATTAAAGGGTTATGTGTGATGCTACTACGAACTCACACTCCCAAAAAGATAATTATTTCCCCTCGGATTAAGCATGTGTTTGGAAATTACTTTACTTAAATGAATGTTCTGTAAAGGATGTGTCATTTTCTAGGTTGATTTTCCACCACTGACTGAAAATGAGGTTGTCGCAGCAGTGAGCCAGCCAAATTTCAATGTGTTACTTTAAAATATTTAACAATCACTCTGGTGTTTTCTGTGTCTAGAATCTCTTAAAAAAAACCTCAACAGCTTCAGAAGTATGTCTTTCATGATTCATCCTCTTGACCATCTTTAATCAAACACAGCTGATCTCTGAAGTGGCTCAGACAGAAAGGCGTGCACAGACTCACTCATTCATATCAACAGATTATTCAAAGTCACTACACGACAAACAACTCTTTGGATTGTGGGAGGAAGACAGCATAACTGTAAAAAACCCAGAAGGTGCAAACTCCACACAGATTAGCACTGGTCCAGATCTGAACCAGATCTACCAACCTGTCAGCCAACTGTCCTACATATCAAACTAATATTCTTGATACAATTAATTTTAAATCAATTTCTTGGATTACAAACATGATCATGACGACTCTGGGTAACAGAAATGTTAGTAATCTGTCATGAAAACAAGATGGAATTGAAAATGTAGTGTATAGTAAGGAAGTTTTGTTGGTTAAAGCTAAATTTTCTTCTTCTTTCCATGAAGGTAAAGGTAAAACATGGGGCCTTTAACATTTGAACATTTTAACCCACTCTTTACAGCTTCTGCTTCTTTCTTCCCTGAGCTCTGCTTTGCTGTTCTATCGTCCCGCATGTCAGGATGAAGCAGAGAGACCCAACCAACAATCATAGCAAAAACAGCTGAGGGCTCTGCCTTGTGCTGCACTCATCCTCCTGGCAAGTTCCAGCTGGTTGAACCCTTGAAAACTGCCATTTTGCATTTGTGTATGTGAAGCACACACTTGCCTTAACATGAGTGTTTGTGGCAGCAGGCTTCTGTTTGTGCACGCTCAGTCGGACGACGATGCACACCTATGCTTCACCCAGAAACCATTGTGGACGTGTGCAAGTCAGATCAGATTATGTGTATCTGAGTCTGCAGTTACCTGAGTCAGGTCCTTGAGAAGTGTCTGCATCATTTTCCTCCCTGAAGATCTTTTCAAGACTCACAGGTTTGCTTCCTTCAGCCTCAGCTTCTTCGTCGCCTACATCCTCCACTGGCACCACAGTGAAGTTGGTGGGCATCTTCCTTTTGTTTGTTTGTTTTTCCAATCAGCTGAAAAACAAAACTGAAAGAAGAGGAATCTGCTCATAAAGATTGCACTTGTTTCTGGACTTTCACCCCCACAAGAAAGAAAGTCAGGAGGGTTAGATTCCTTTCAAGGTTCTGCTGAAGTAATTGAAAAACTCTGGTTTGACCACAACATGGATTTGGATCCACTTCTCCTCTAAGCTCAGGCTATAAAAGTGCCGCCTCCTGCACATGGGGCAGGCCAAAGTCTTCCAGTGTCTCTCCTTGTTCCTTTCCCTCCCTTTCCTCCCCCCTCCTCTGCTTCCAGACTATTGTCCCATGTGACCCTGTATTTACCATATGAAGGGAGCTGCAGTCCTTACATGGAGGATCCTGTCGCTCCTCCCTTTCCTCTGACAGCCTCACTCCTCAGACCTTCTCACTCCTAAAAGGTGGAGGGAAACAAAGTATCCACAAAAAGTCCTGAAGTTGTCCATAAGAGTCCACAGACAAGAAACACTGGGTCAGAGTTTAAAAAAAGTCAGTCCTGCTCTGATCTCTGGGCTCCAGCTTTGCTTCCTCCTTCCTCTGCCACCGTCTTCCTGGTTTCTCCCAGGTGAAGAAAAGAGGGTGTTACCTTTCCCACAGTGCATTGTGGGTAATGCTGAGGGGCTGATGTTCAGTCAAGCCGTCGTGCACGTGCTCATTGTGGCAGCAGAGGAAACCTGTTGTGAAACCTTGAAGCTGCGTGCTGAGTGCCAGCGGAGATGACGACGGGGAATTGAAGAGGAAAATGCACCGAGCTCCGAATAACAATGGACAGAAGTAAACATGTTTCCAGTCAGTGGGAACGACCACTTCTCTGGAACTTTCACAACTTGCTTTATCCCCATTTTATGTGGAACCTGTTTCTCTTAATTTGTACCGTCAGTAATCAAGTTGGAAACAAATATTATAAAGTTAAAGTGTGCATATATAATGAAAGACTATTTTTTAAAACTAATTTCATTTTTAAATTCAATAGTGTTGCAAACCCTTTCTGTGTTGTTTCAACTTACTTTAATGGCAAATTTTCAAAATAACACTCCTATGTGACATTAGGTCTGTTGCTAATTTTAAAGAGAAATTAAACATTGTAATTCTGTGGAACAGAAACTTTTTAAAAAGGAGCAAACAGGATCACAAGTTACCATATGGAAGCAGGATAACTATAGCAAAATAAGCATTTTCATACACAATTCCACCAAGGGGTCGGAGTCGTAGAGCTTTGGCCTCGCGTCGCCACGTCACATTCCTGCATACCTTCTGTGATTGATGATCGCCTCTCGCAGGAATGACTTTTAGCCTCTGTGTTAGGTCTGGACTTCTCCCCTCTTCACCTCAACTTTTAACGGGGACTAGTTTTGTTTTTATTGCTGCTTTTGAATATTGTTGAGAGACTTTTAATCAGCAACATATTCCGTCATTGAGTGAATCAGATTTTCTTTCCAGAGTATATTTTCCTTCAGTGTGCCATAAAATGGAGATTTGATTGAACAAAACTAAAGAGAAACATGAACCTGGTGTTTCATAGCTTGAATGGTCTCAGATAGTTCGCCTGGTTACAAAAGAAAGCTGCTGTTTGTTTAGCTTTGCTGTAAAAGCAGCGTCACGCTCAATCAGCACATTTCCTCTTCGCTGTCTCCCAACTGCTCAAACAATACAGCGCTGAGAGTTTCACACATGTTGACCTCCTGATCTCCGCTTCAACACTCCACATTGTGCATGAATGGATCACATTATAACCCTGAAAGTGAGAGTTTCATCTGGTCCGTCTCACCAGCAGAGGGCAGTGTTGCCTCACCTGGGTTCAAATATTTCACTGACAATGAATAGTAGAACTTGAGAAGATGTAATGTCCAACCTCAGCAAATGTTATTTATAGTTTGTCAACAACCAGGGGGGGAGCATGAGTGCAAATATGTTTTAGCAATGGTTCACGTCAGGAGAAGGCAGACGGCAGAGTAAAGCCTCACTGCAACAAGGAATTCAACTGTGACACTTTGTTTCAGTGGGTTCACAGTTTGTGCCGTCCCTGACCTCCAAAGTCCCAGATGAAATGTTGAAATGCATGCATGAGATTTTAATGTATGCCAGCTTTTCCTGTAACCAAACAGACAGCAGACATTTCCTTCTACCTGAGATATCACTTGGCCCATGACTGAACTACCAAAGCGTCGCCTTCCTGGACAAAACTGCCATTTTATCCTCCTCAGATGGCTTAAGTGTGAATGTTGAAAAAAAGAGTAAAAGCCAGAGAGGTAGAGGTGAAATTAAATCCCTTCAGCAAACAGTAAAAAGGTCAGTGCTGACGCAGGCTGGGGAACAGGCCGCCCTCCTCCAAGACTATATTCTTAAGTGGCTATAGATTCTATTTGTAGCGTTTATACCTGTTTACTGACGTCCCAAATCCAAAACCAGGTATACCTGCACAAACATACTGGAGGGTTTGGACGAATTCTTGTGTCATCACATGGAAGACAAATTTCAACTGCCTACGCTGCGCGGTCAGACCACAATATCATACACAAAGTGCTCAGGATGAAATGGACAAGTCAGGAATGATCTTATATAAGAAAGACGGCTGTTAGTTTTGAATATTTTTTTCAAACTGCTGATTTTGTGTTGCTCGGCAGATTTGTTTTTAGTTTGTTTTTGATGCTGCTGCATTTTGTTACTGTTTAGAAATTGAAATGTTCACAAAAGGAATACTTTGAAGGTCCAATTGGTAAAATCTGCTGGCTTATTGTAGAAAAATTGCAGCCAGTCCTCACATTTTCCTCACCGGATATTCATGTCTGTCCGTGTGAAAAGACTTCAACTGCAATTCAGCTGAGCGATTTACTTCAAAAACAAAACAACTTGAAAATAAACGTAGAAACCTTTTTTGTTAAGAATTTTTTTTTTAGCCCACTCATTGTAGCCTATATGCTGCATTGACTATACCATCAGTATTATTTTAATCTTTTTACCTTTTCTACTCTCTCACAGGGCTTTCATTTTGAAACTGAATGGTCTGTAGTCACAGAGAATGAAACAACAACAAATTACTGAATTTCACGACTAATGGGGCTCCACGTGTGTGTTTAGCCCACCATGAGCGACAGAAGGGCACCAGACAAGCATGGCCAGCAGTCAAGACAACTATTTTTGGTTGCAAATGGAAAATTTTGCTTTGGAAGAGGAGAAATCAACAGTAAAGAATCCGGAGGGTAAGAAGAAAGAGTCTGTGACGCTTGTGGGACTGTGGCAACAGTGACCCTCCGCCACACTCAGCTGGCACTGCAGGTCTGCATGAGGGTTACCAGCAAAACACAGGCAGGAGGAAACATGGTTTGAGTTTGGGATCAGTACGTCTGTGTGAGTGTGTTTGGTGGGCAGGAGGTGAGGAGCTCCAGCCAAATCGGAGTTTCTCATCCTCAGCATGCAAGAAATGTGCCGGACCGTACAAATGAAATGAAATGAAGTACAAATATGTTTGGGTTTTAAATATGACACTGTAAGTATGGTTTCTAGTACGAATGATTGAAGAGACTTTTGTCCGGTGGGAAGTTTCCAGGCTTCAACCATGCTGTATTTAAAGTAACACAAACAAAACGGGAGATGGTGCCAGACATGAGGCAAGATTTTAGACCAATGATCTGCTTTGAAGTCAGAACTGTTACCTGAAGCAGCCCAGTGTACGCGTTTTTAGAGGAAGACTAGAACGGGCTGAATGAATGATGTGTAATCCTCATCTGTATTTCTGTCACCTGTCGTCACCCACTCACTTTCTGGCAGAGTGGGCAGAGCTTTGGCAGGGACTCCTTTTTCTCTGTAAATGTAACTTGAAAACACTCATCTACTGATTTAGCTAGAGTAAATAGGTGTCCAAAAATGTATATTTATTAAATGTGTGATGTCTAATAATGCTTTGCCACTGCATGGAATTGAGAGAGATTTTATAAGAACATTCAAAATCCTTTGAGAAAAACTTGATGGATTGTTGGGGATTATTCAGTTTTGACTAGGAGAATTAATCGATAACCTGTAAAATAAATGCCGTATTAATGCAAAGCTTGATACTGTTTTGGGTAGATGGATAGATGGAGGCATGTACTGATGCAGTGATGCTTCATCAATTGACAATGTTTAGCATTTGCGGTAATATTGATGTTAAAGTTTGCTACTAGCTCCTAGTCAAAGGTTAATCACTCTGCCTTAATGTAACTCTCCATGTCAGTGAGTGTGTTCGCATGTATATTCCTGTGTTACTGTTTTAGTAAGGCATTAAGGTTTTTCTGTTTGTCTATGTCTCGTTCTGATTCCTAAACAGACATTAATGATGCCTGGATTGGGTTTACTGCTGCTTTTATGAGACCCTTTTCTCCCAAGAGATGCACGTCTGAGACAACATCCAGCACAACACCACTTGCCTCCCAGTGAGCCAGTGTGGTTGAGGGACTTTCTCATGAACGCAACCCAAGGAATCTCAAGACCACAGAAACATTTGAACCCGATGACCCAACAGTCCCATCCTGACCACCCAAACGTCCATCAATCCTGCGTTTTGTCCCAAATCGAGCTGCAGGCAGCTGGAGACAACCTAATCAGGAAAGGTTTCCACCCCACACAGTACTGAAGCAGAGTTCATCTCATAAAAACAGAAATAACTCTTCCAATTTTTTTTGGATGCATCGGTATATATTCACACTCGTTGTCAATTTAGATTCCATAATATACCAAAAAGAAAAAAAAGAAAAACATAGTTTCAAGACTTCTTTTGCAACAAGCAGCAACTAAAATCTAACGGAAAACATACAAAGCCCATCCACACATTTCCGATAACAACTCAGAGTGGCTTCTTAACCTCTGTCACATTTTCGTAAACTGTGATAACAACCTGAGGAATCCATACACACAAACAGAAAAACTATTCAAATTTCACACAGAAAGCTTCCTGTAGGCCGAATTCAAACCATTCGTATTGTTATTATGGGGCGAGACTTTTTGCCCATAAATGCTATGCAGGATAAAAACTCAATTTGTAATTGAGTCTGATTGCTATCAGATGAATTAATTGCCTTTTCTTTTTAATTCCACTGATATATAGGTGAGTATAACCTAACTGTGTTGGAAGTGAGTATATGACATTGGCAGTATAGTATGGGAGTGGATGAAAAAGACAAAACTAACATAACAAACTTAACTGAAATGGGAAAATCAGACATAACTGTGAATGATTAACACTGAGATAAGGTACAAAGAACGACAACATGTACAGTACATTAAAGCTGGTTGGAGTAAAAAGTGTGACTATCCCATGTAATGCCAAAGTGCTCAAACATGATGGTCATATTTTATATTCAGTATGTGATGCTCACTCTGTCATCGACACATGTCAGCCTTTCCCCTCCAAAACGCCTCACCATTTAGCAGCTTCGTCACATGAGAATGATTCCGTTACTGTAAATGAACAAATACTACAATTAACCAGAAAGAAGAATCTCCGAGGTCTGCGTTGTGTCATGAGAAAGTACAGTGAAAAAGTCCACAGTTATAAATACGCCCCGACCGACAGAAAATCCCACAGCAGGGAGATGATTACCATGTTTCAGCACCAAAACACAGCTGCTAACTATGTTAAAATAATAACAACGTCTATATCTATGAGTGGTGGAAGACTGAGAGGAGGAAGTCCAACCACACGCTTACACACCAACACACACACACACTATGCTTCTTACCCTGTCCCGCAGTGATTGTTAGCCCACATGCATGGTGTGTGTCCACCCAGGAGTTAACCACCGAAGAAGACAGCCCTTAAGCATGAGAATGATTGTACAAGTCATATTTAGAAAGTACCTCACTTCTGCACATGCACAGCTACACATCTGTCCACAGAGTTGTATGCATACATAAATACACACACACAATTTACACGGGCACACCGGTGTGTTTCAGGCATGACCAGCTGTATCCAAATTTCAAACACATCTCGGAAACCCTCATAATTACTACGTCCACTTGACATTTCTGTATTTTACTGACCAACACACACAATCAAAAAGGTTTTATCGCTAAAACTGGCAACACGAGGGTATGTTAGACTTACACAAATACCAGCCAGGACTATTTATTCATTCACTATGAAAAGACTTACATTTCCCCTCACAGTTCAGGATTAAGTGTCCCAGGCCTGTAACTAGCATTATTTAAAGACTTGTGAGATGACAGGAATGAGCACAAGAGCGAAGTTTAGAAGCAAAGTAGGGGGACTCCGTTAAATTTGGCTCGAGACTGAACATTATTGGCTCCGATGAAGATTTACTGCAGCGTTCAGTGTATGCAGGGGATTGTTAAAAAATGTGGCACATGAAGTGGGGAAAACACCCCTCTCACAGGGTCAAGATTGCACTGTGCCAAGGTCAGCAAGATCAACGGTCTGAGAGTCTCTTCAAAGACAGGATCCTCCGCTGTGTTTCACAAAGTATAAGGACATACGGTAGATTACAGACGGCTGAACATTGGTGCAACAATTGTTACTAAACAGTGGGGAAAATTCTTATGATCGCACACAGTTATGTTTGCTTTGGTAAATGGTGGAGTGAAAGTTCAAAACGCATCAATCTAGCCAATGAAAGTTAAAATGAGAACAAGCACTTCACAAAAACACATGGTCTGTGTCACTTTTAGGTACATTGAGCTGTTGCTTCTTTCTGCGTTTGCCACAGATGAGGCAGACTGCTACAGAATACTATACTCCAGGTTCATTTGTTGCATGTCAAGCAAGTAACTACAGTTAACACTTCTTTTTTTTCCCAAGAGTGAAGAAATTTCTTTATTTGAGGAACCAGAATCCAAGAGTTGTACACCCTGAGTGACAGCCTGGCAGATGGACTGAAAACACTGCCTCTCTGCTGTAATGGACGACTTGGCTAAGTGGGTGGTTATTTGTCTGACCAGACTTGCTGCCTGCTTGACTGATGGAGTAATGAATGACGAACCTTAAAGCTTATATAAGGCTTTATTTGACTCCTTACTGGATGGCTGTTTTTTTTTTTTTTTTTTTTTGACTGGCAGGTTTGGTAACTAACAAAAGCAGCTCACAGGGGTCCTGTGCCAATGGCCGCCTCTGCAACAAGGTAACGTGAATTTTAACAGTGCTCCGAGGCTTGCCTTCTTCTTCCAGGAAACCTGGACCAAACCCAGTAAGCATATTAAAATATTGGTTCATGCTTTCTTTGTGTGATATACACCCAGCCAGAGTTCAGGTCCATCTTTAGCAGGCTGATGTGATTGTTATCATGAGCATTTGCTTTTTTTTTTTATGATGATCAGAAACACTATTCGGCTGCATACCTTCAGAGCTGAGAGCAGCAACCAGTGAGTTTACGTGGCCGTGCTTTTATATTTTCTTTTTTGAATGTGCAGTTTCATGTGCATGCATGTGTTAACCCCATGCGTGTGAGTATTGGTGTGTGTTAAAAAGGTGACGAACAGCAACCGGAGCCAAAGCACATCTGTGCCAGTCCACAGGAAGAAGAGGAAATGCATCCTGGGAAGTTGACTGATTGAGATCGGCAAAACACAAAGCCAGGCTTTGTGTGGATGCTGGCACAGCCTGAAGGCTAGAATTCTTTGACACTAGTTGAAAAGCTGAAATAAAAAAAACCCACTCCTGATAAACAGTGCAGGACCTAAGTGGAAGATAAAACATTTTACGAGTGCGGGTTGCATTTCTGTTACTAAAATGCAATTTTTTAATGCAAAGACTTCAATCCTGAAACCAAGAGGAAAGAGCTAAGCACTTTTAGATCCTGTTTTCTACATTATGCATATATGAGCTGTGGCAATCCCTGATGGGAAAATGCTGAAAGAGGACGATGTATGCTTTAGCCAGTGAACCATAAAGGTGTGATTTTCTTTCTCCCTGCATGAAACATGCAAAGCACACAAGTAGATAACATCTCCTCCTCCATAGACCTGAAACAAGCAACTTTCTCTTCCTCTGCGCTCCCTCGGTTCCTGGAAACACCCGTGGATTTCTAGAAAGACATTTCTCTTGAAGGTTTGATCCGCAGCTGAATTTGACACTGTGATGAAATGTTAATGCCCAGGATCCCGAGGCTATCTGGAAGCTGCAGGGACTGATATTAAAATAGTGTGGCCACTCAACCATATGCCTACCACCATATGTCCACAAAAACTTGAAAAACAAGTGTAATGTAATACAATGTAAACTAAAGAGCAGATTCAAGCCTTTAACTTGAGGTTAGTGGGATTTAACCGCTGACAGTCTTTGCTAAATCACTATACTTACATATTTTCCCAGACTTTTATCCTGAGCTAAAAGAACAGGCTAAAAATCTAAGGTGGGAACAAATGACACAGAAAAAAAAAACCCCTCTGTGAAAAGTCATAAGTATTTTAATCATAATTCTGCCATGCACATACCTGGCCAGCCAGGGTTCCGTTACATACAGTAAATGTATAAAGTAAAGCTGGAAAATGCAGCATAAAGTTAAAAAATATATATTACACGCACAATATGTACAAAACATGAACACTCTAACGTCACGGTGAAATTAGCCTTTAAATCAAATGAAAGCCTGTGTGAGAAACACGCGTTGCATGCAGAGACTGTTTGGCCATATTTTATTTGTCTGATGTGTCGGGCTGGATAAAGTGTAAATCAACATTTAGCAAGCACTTCAATAACTATGTACAAAATATAATATATACAAAAATATACAAGTGTATCTTAACTGCCTGCACTGTTGCTAAACTGTACTAAATATTACCATCATGATCAAATATACAACATAGAGAGGCCCAAACCAGATTCAGTATAGGACAAATTGAAGCAGTGAAAATGCTATTTGCCATGTTGAGTTCCACCAAAACAGCTGAAGTCCCTTAATAATTTTCATAGGTTGTAATAACTTCATGGTAGTAAAACCCGGTGATATAAAAAAATGAAGTGTTTTCTGATTATGACGACCCTACCGGTACGCAAAACAGTTTAAGATTCATACTTATTTCAAGTTTCATTCATCACTGATCACTTATTCTTCTCTTTAGGAAATAAAACAAGCCTCGTCCTTCAACTATGCATCATTGAGCTTTGGGAGATTGATGGGAGACTTTTGATCCATAACAGCCAGAAAACAGACAGTTTGCACACACACTGTTTGTCTCAGAACCTTAACATACAGCACACCCTGAATGACTAAAACCAGGTTTTTACACAATTTCACTGGAATGATGAAAGATCTGGTGGTTTTGAAACCATGATGATAGGACATCATGCCCGCTGAAGGGTGACACGGCGGCATTTTGTTGAGGTCAGCTCCAGAGATTTAAGCAGAGAAATAAAGCCGGGGACCTATTTGTAAGCAGTGATTCAGCCGAGACCAAAGATAGAAGCTAAGCCTTGAGTCAAGGTATGCTCCACTTTTAGCACCAAGTGCAGCAACGCTGATTTAGTGAATTATAGGCTGGAAGTTCATAATGGGTGGGTTTGTGAGTTTATGAGGTGGGAACATCGGATGGTACTTTGTCCTTTGAGAGCTTTTTTTTTTTTTTTCTCAGATGACTGCAAACACTCTGAAGGCTTTTCCTCCTGTGGGGTTCATTAGGCTGAAACAAGAAGGTAGGGGAGAGGGGCAATGACAAGTTTGTCAGTAAAAATGTCTTGTATGCAACGAATGGACTGCTGACATGAGGTGCTTTTTTTGATCATCAAACATACACATTCAAATTCTGTATTTGTGTAGTTCTGCGCATATCAACTGAATATTTCAAACTGAATCGTTTCCTTCTTGAATGCATGCAGCGATACCTCTCTGATGTGATGCCGTTCTGATAGCTGCCACTGTACTGCCTCCTTCTGTCCACTGGCATCACGTCCAGATAACCTCCGGACTCATTCTGGATCACTCCAGCGTGGATGGCCGCTCTGCAGATACTGGATTTCTGGAGAAGACAAGATCCATCAGTCAGAGTGTTTTCAAATGTCTGGACAATCTGAAAGGGCATCGGTGTAAAATCCTGAAATGAAGGATAAATAAGAACAATGATACAAGTACTTACATCTGAGTAGTATTTTGTCCCGATGACTCGGAATTGACTGTCATGCAAACAGTTCCTGGGGCAATATAACCTAGAGGAGAAAGAAAGAAAACCAGAGCTAAGTAGGAGGGTAATTGCTATTTTTTATGAGAATATTGGGAAAAACAGACATGGCCATTGAGCCTCAGAGAAAGAAGGCCCCAGCTGAATTCCATTTGTGAGCATTTTTTGTGAAGTTCACCTGTTCTCCATGTGTGCATGCTCCAGCTTTCTGCCACAGTGCACAGACAGTTATGTTTGGTGAATTGGTGACCCTAAATTTCCAACAGAACGTCCATATGCAAGCATGATTCTCTAAATCTCTATTAACTCTGTCATGAACTGGTGATAAATAAACAATACGTGTTCCTTGTGTGTCTTTTGAATTTTATCATCTGGGATCTGCTCCAGTTCCTCACGAGGAAAAGTTGAATAAGGTGTGTGTAAGAGTTGGATGGATGTATTTTATTATTCTGTGGCTATATGGTGTAGCTGCTGCAGCATGGTTTAAACATTGAATCTCTTATAGTTGAACCGACCAGAGAAAAGCTGCCTCGTTACCTTGGACAGTGTCGCACGGGTTTCTTGAAAGGGCAGAAAAGCGCCACTGTGGTGTCACATCTCACTGCCTTGACTGGGAGCAAACGCAGAGAAAATATTAGCGTAAAAAATAACCATACAGTGATTCTGCACGTAGATGGCCAAATGTGGTTGTTGAAATGTATTTATTACCTGGAACTGACTCTACTTTAAAGGAATTTGCACTCCTGTTTTTTCTGTGAGGTGAAACAAAGCTGTAATGAGTTATCTTCTCTGGGTAAAGATTAATGCATCGCAAGATTAATATCTGAGAATTACCATTTGATTACCATATTACATACAAAGACAGATTCCTACCCAATGGATTGAATACCATTCTTGTATGACTTTGTGAAATGCTGTTTTCTGCCCAGTCTGGTCACATCCAGCCATCCTCCATCACTGTCAATAACACCAGAGTGTAGCGCAGCTCCACACACACTAGATTGCTGAAATATCAGTAGAAAAAAATTATTTTATTACATGAAACATGCATTAAGTTCTCCAGAACTGGTGACTGCCTTTTGTAGCCATTTACCATGTCATAATATGCAGTGCCAACTACTTTTCCAGGCCTATCAAGGCAACCAGGTGGACACTCGTATCTGTGGATTTAAACAAAGAACAGTGGAAAAACACACAAGCACTGCAATGAGAGACAGCAGTGCAACGACTGCATACGATTTGACTTGATTTGAAAGCCTGGTTATGAGTTCAGTCAGGATCTACCTGTTGCAGGTTGTTCCTTTGCACTGATCCCTTAACTTCGTGTCACATTCAACCTGTTGGGCTTCAATGACAACGAACACAAGCTCATTATAATGTCAAGAATGTAATTCAGATAGGTAAGTGAGTGATTTTGAGGGAGCATCCTTACACATCTGCTCTGTGCTGACAACCTGGTTTCTGTCAGCATTGTCCCTGGGTGCGGGGTTTGGCGACTGGGCCCTCGGTTCGGGCTCTCGGTCCCTCACCGGCTCAGGTTCAGGTTCGATGTAGTTGCTCTCCTCGGTCTCGGGAGCTGGACGCCTCTCAACACCTCCCTCTGCAAACACAGGAGATGATGCCTTTCACTAATTTGCTAATTGAGAAAATAGCAGCAGCACGCACAATGTGCTAGTAAAATTCAGTATCATCCAGGAAATCTTAACTTTATCTTAAACTCACCTTTATAGCAAAGGTTGTCCCTGCAGCCTCCCGCATAGCTCGCAGGACAGGCAGAGCAGGGGCTCCCATATTTATAAGGAGCATGACCCCACCAGTTACCCCTAAAACCACAAAACACACACCAGCAATAATTTTATCACAATTAAAAATGATGGCGGCAGTTTTCAATTGTCTTTCCTATTTCTTTGATTTTAGCATTTGAATGTACTACAGATCGGAGTATACAGCATCATGAAACCACAAGTCCTCAATGAAACAACTGGACAATTCTATTCCTCCTGAATGAACTCTTATGTTGACAGACCTCAAGTATCACCCAAAAAGAAATCCTTGCTTTTCAAAATTACAGCTCGAGTTAAACATTTGTTGTTACTGAATAAAACTTACGGTGGAGAGTAGTTGCAGACCAGATAGACAGCTTTGGCCCAGATCATTCCCCACACGTTCATGTTGTAACACACATTGATGGCACAGCCAATACGATTACTGGTCGCCCACACCAACTAAACAGAGCAACACAAAAAATAATAATAATAAAATAAAATAAAATGATGACATCTTGAGAAATATCTCAATTGCAAGACATCTGTAATATACTGAGACTTTACTGGAATTATTTGAACTAAGAAAAAAGTGATTGAACACATCTACACCCATTTTGGAAAATTTCAATATCTACTCGCAAACAAAAGGGAATCAAAGCTGTTACCTGAGTGTAATGAGTGCACACAGGTCCTGAACATCTGAATGGACAGTGTGGGTTACATTCTTGGGAGTAGGGATAGGAGTAGTACCTCACTTCATCATACCAAGCCTGGACATGGTACGTTGGAGGCCGGTCCCTTAAGAGAAAAACAAAGACAAATCATACCCTTTTCATGAAGCTGCAAAAGGAAATTAATCACATTTCTCTATATTAAATCTTCAAGAGAGTAACATCAAACTCCTTCTGCTAAAGATGTTTTAAATAATAAAGCCTGGCATGTCCGTGCCAAATCAAACATGCAGCTCAAGTGATCCACTGTGGTGACCCCAACTGAAAGAACAGAAGAAAGAAATGTGCACAAGTGCAAGAAAATGTGAGCCATACCCACCTTCCCCAGTGTGCTCCCAGGTTTTGACCAATCTGCGTCAACATGTGGCTCGGTCCGTGCTCCCACCGGCAGGTGTGTGCCCAGTGCTCGGCGCTCCGCTCCAGCTCATAGTCCCACACCTGAGAGCGTACATACGCGTGAACATTCACACGAACACACAACCGGGCGACGCTGCCGTGTGAGAAGCTGTTTGTCTTTGATCGTGTGTGTTCGGTGAGCGTTCCTTTCAAAGATAAACAGGTGATGTTTGATTGTTGTACCTGGTTTTTTGCTTGGGCAGTGGGTTAATCCGGGACATTCTGAGTCCAGATCAGATGCTTACAAACCTGAAACCCCACTCTGGATAACCCTCCTGATTTAAGCATGCTAAGTGCCCACTTACCATAGCTGTGGCTTTAGCTGCATCCCATTACCTCTTGTGCAGTTACCAGATTTTCTTCACTTCAATCAAAGTACCATAAAGTCCATGACAATCAACCTGAAAGTAACCATAAGGACAAACCAGCAGGATGAACCTGCTCTGGACTTGAAAGTGCTGCGGTTCTACGCACGGCACTCGCAAATTTTACACAGTATAGTCAAAACTAGGCCTCTCATATTAAACACACACTTGCACTCGCTTACACACAGTCACATACATGAGAGCTAGCCACATCAACTTGCAGCTTTCTGCTACTATTCCATAATGTTGTTTCATATCTTGTTTCCAGTAAGTTCTGGTGTAATAAAGCAACCTGAGGTTAGAAAAGCAAACAAAAGGGAATTGAAATAATCATTTTAAAAAGAAGAGAAAGCAACAAAGAAAGTCTCTGTTTTAGGGTTTGATGCCATCTTTACTTTAAAATCAGCAAAACTGATGTCAAAATACCTGAAAACTATTCACCCACCTCTTCGCAGGAAATCGTGCGGTGTGTACGGGGCCCGGTAACTCAAATGTTGCAGTACAGCTAACTTACTGTTGACTTTGTTGGAGAGGAAGAATGAATAGATGCACTGTGCTGCGCTGTTGTCATAATGTTTAGTTGCATTACAGCTATCACGCCAAAAACTAATAGGATAATGCTTAAGTGTAGGGTTGTAACTGCTCTGCTTGACCACCATAATGCGTTCCATATGCCCAGCGTCAGTCAAGCACAGTGTGCACACTGTTGCCCATTCACAGTGGTGCTGCTTACTGTTCAGGGCTGATTGGAATGGTGATATTTTCACTTCTTAGTCCATTGGCCACAATTCAACTGTGGTCAAGATACCAAAGCAGAGAACTCCTTCATGTTTGCTATGTGATACTGTATTTTTCCACGGCCGTTACACTGGGTCGCCGATGTTGGAACAGAATTCTCAGCATGCATTGCATTTTTATTGAATTTTTCTTCAAATTTAAGTGAAGAATGCAGGAAATGTATCAGTCACCAGGAGAAAAAAAACAAGAGCTCATCAGCTGTCAGTTCCTTGAAGGGTTCAGCTGGGGTGAACTTACATCACATGAGGGTAAAGGGAAGTTCTGCTGAGTGTTTAGGAATCATTACTAAGTGTGATGACATCTGACAAAGGGATTAATGAGTTTAAGTTTTACAGCAAAACCTGTAAAATGAGGAATATAATGTTCTGGATATTGTGGCAATCTGACTCAGACTTGTTTTTAGATCTTGAAAGCCGTCACAGTTTAAAAGTCACTTTTCACAACTTTTAATTTAAAAAACAACCAAGAGAAGGTCTTACAAACTAATTTCCTTCTCAAAATGATTACTACATCTCTACACGCTGCTTGTAACAGTGTGTTAAAAGAAAATATTTGCCTTCAGAATAATTTAAACACTTTTGTCTTTAAAAGTGCACGGACAACGCCTCACAAATCCTCGTTCATCTATAGCTCACAGAGCCTCACATCCAACCCACACACCCATGTGTCACTATATCTTTATGTATAATGAAATTTGAGTTCAGCACGAAGCTTTTACTACAAACAATCTACAGAAGAATCTAATGGTCTCCTCCAGCTTATTATTCTCTCTATGTTCTTGTTATTCTTCCCCTTGAATTATCCAGCAGACGGGAAGATGGACTGCCTGCCCGCCCGCCTTTGGAGAGAGGTCACTGTAACAACTACCAATCTCCTTTTTGCATTCCAGGGAGCATTAAGTTTCCAAAATACAGACCCGTCTTCCACCCATCTGCCAAGACCACCTCGGCTACGGAGTTAAGTGCAAGTTCTGCATTCCTTACAGCAGCAGATTCAGAATGAGCACAGGGAGCACAGCGCTGTAATGAAAACGACTGTAGGAGAAAACAAGACGCCGTCCCCAGGTTCTCAGTTTTCAAAGCGAGCAAAAACCGTGGACGTCAACGCTTGCAATTCGGCCTCAGTGTGGAAAGTGGTGATGATTATGGGATTCTTTATAGGTGTCTGTATTTCTTAAGATATGCTGAGCAAGAAGCGACATGCTTTTGATTAACAGACACAAGCAGAGTTTTAAAGCATTTGCTGAATAGTTTTGGGATGAAATTAGAGAGTCAAAGCTGCGATGGAGGTGCAGCTTTTTCGGCCTCCAAATCCTGCAATCTGAAAACCAAATACTTGGCCACATCATTATCATCAGTAATAGTATCCCTTGCTAAAGAAACACTGGATTAGTGTACATAACATACATTCGCACAACCGTGACCCGCACTTCAAACGGCGAGGCCGAGATGTTTGAAATAGATTTGCTGCTGTGGCACCCAAAATGAGACGCGTGGAGGATCAAATAAAAGATAACATTGGCCTCGGCTGAGGTTTGAATGAGGTGAGATGGATGGAGAGAGGAGGCAAAGTAGAGAGTGAACAAAAAAAAAACCCTACTGCAAAGACTGAAGATCAAGTGAACAAATGAGTGAGGCAACAAGAAAAAGAGAAGAGAGAATGGAGCGATAGAGGAGGGGAAGGCAGAGCACGGACGAGAGGAAGGAGGGGCAGGACGGTTGAGGCAGAGGGCAGGACAACACTGCGGGGGTGAAAGCTGGATCTGAGCCAGGGTCAGCGAGGGCGGGCGAGCAGGAGTTCGTGGCTGGAGGTTGCCAGCAGTGGCTTTGGCTTACAGATGTACTTTTCTCTCTCCCTTTTTTTTTTTGCCCTCTAATCTGATGACTTTAGCTGACAGAGCTGAAAGGCAGGAACAAAAAAGCATCTTCACCTGACAGAGCCTTTCAGGTCAATCCACCCATTGCGATTCTGCATGAGGAGCAGGTGACCCTCTATGAAGTGTCCTACATGGACATCAACGCACACACTCACTCACCAATATTATTACATATGGTGTCATTGAAACAAGAGGTTCACGCATGAACATTACATTACTATTTATGCAAATCCAGCTTTCAATAGATGTGACTGATGTGCATGGTAGTACAATGAATGGACTTCTGATTTTGGCCTGTGAGTATTGAATTTTCCAGCTATAATGAGGCCTGCTGGCATCAACTCTATTCAAGTATCACTTACGATTTTACTTGAAATACAACTGTTCAATCATATTGGGGACCAACATTAATATAGGAGCCTGAGGAGATGCTGCTAGTTAATGGTGCAATTTGTAAATAAATAAATAAATAAATAAATAAATAAATAAATAAATAACACTGCACCATCTAAAACCTTGTAATAGGGAATTAGCACTCACATGTACTTTTCAAAACTAAAAGCTATTCAAATGTGACATGTAATGAGGAAAAAATTATGAGGAGAGCAAAATGATGCTTCCAATAGAAACGATTCAGCAGAAGATTGTCTTGAACAAAGAGGGGATAGATTCCCAGTAGCAATTCACATCCTGATCATTTACATTGTACAAAATACATATATTCATTTGGCTAATTTACTTATGTAATGACAATACTCTGAGGAATGTGTATATTCTTTGGATCAAGGGTTGTCACACTCACTTTAGTTCAGTGGCCTCACACCTCCCAATATTTTCTCACGTATAGGCTCGACCAGTAAAATGACACTATATTAATGTTTAAATAACCACAGCCTCAAGTGTTGCCTCTTTTTTTAGGTCCAAAGAAGTCAAAATTATTTACACAGTTTTTGAAGAAGCCTGGAAATGCCCAAATGAGTAATTACAAATACTTTTCATGAGCGCCTGTTGCAAAATTGGAATTTATTCTGCAAAAACTTTAAAATTTCAAATCTGAGATTGAAAACTTTATTCCAATTCTTGCAAATTCTAGTAATAAGAGAGCTAGCTCCAATGTCTGCTACTCTCACAAACCAAAAGGTGGGCCTAGGTTATTCTAACGTATTTTGTGAATTATAAATGAAAACCTACCCTTGGTGGATGTATTTTTCTGATGGTCTTTACCCATCAAACATTTTCTACATTTACAGTTCTCAACACTGACATTGCCTGAAGCACAGTATATTTGAACAATGTTAGTTGGAGGCAAACAAGTGAAATCTGATGATTTGACCTGAAATACCACAGCGTTGTCCTCAGCACTCACCATGTACTCCATATTTGAAGCGGGAGGATGAACCTGACCACGCAGCTTATTATGCAGATCCAGAATCAGGTGCATGTCTCCTTCGCTGATGGCTCGCTTGCCCCTTGACCTCCCCCTCCACCACTCCTCATCCTTGTTCCGGTACTTGTCCAGGATGGACTCCAGGCGTGTGGAGTTGGTGAGCACCATGGCCAACACGGTGTGAGTAAAGCACAAGATCAAGCTTGCAGCTCTAATCCAGCAGGAAAAGGACAGAAGGCTCTTCATGGTGATGAAAGACTAATGATGCAGTGAGGACGAGTCTTTCTCCGTTCAACCTACAGAGCACAACACAGAGGCAGAAAGGTGAATGAATTCTTGGGTGGGTTATAAGCCTTCCTCAGCCTACATGTGAGGACAAGGCTCGCATGCAAAGATTTCCACTCTACTATAAAACAAATCTGCAAATGCAGATTAAATGTTAACATTTAAATCAATGTGTCAGTTGAACTCTGCCCCCTTCATGCATACACTGGAGAATTTATAAAAAAAAAGAGGAGCCCACAGGTAGGCTGAATCCCCCCTCTGTCTTAGTCTAATAATGCTTTAATTATAGGGACTCTTCACATCAAACAGTAAATCTAATGCAGCATTCGGCGGTCTGAGTGCATCTGCGGGTCACTGCATCCACACACACAGTGGGACCAGTGTAAACTGACTTTTCACACTTTATGTTCGAGAGCAGAGGATTCAGTGCGCATGCCCGAGTTCCTGCACGGCTTAAACCCACATGCTCTCCTCCTACTCCTGCAATTTATCAGGTAAGAAAAGAAGAGAACGCACCGCAAAAGTGATGGAATATTTTAACTTAATAGTTTTTGAAGCCAAATTTGAAAAACGGCATTGAGAATATCTTAAGACACTACAGGAAAAATAGATTAAACGATACTGTGAGAACGACAGACTCGAGGTTACCTCCAAAGTTCCTCTCAGGTGTGATCGTCCCGATGATAAAGCGAGTTACTGCAGAATCCGAACCAGGGAGGCTTTACATCCATCCATCCATCACACGGAAAGCGCGCAGGACCTCCGCCAGGCTCCACATCCACTGAGCGCAGCGCGCGCACTGATGAATATATAGGTACCTGCTGAATTCCTCAGCCCGCTGCAGGCAGCGCGGGACTGCGCCTCATTTTGCGCTTATATGCCAAGTTTGCGCTTAGCAACGTACAACCGAAACGGACCACGCCCCCCTACAACCCACTCTCAGGTTCTTACCATGCACGCACGCACGCACGCACGGCCCCTGCGTGCTGCAGCTTGACGCACACACACACGGCAGAGCCCACCTGATCTCCCTGGCAGTGACATGAAGACAAACCGATGTTATGAGAGCAGCCCACTCTGCTGTTTCCAGCTTTTTTTTCTTCAGTATTGTTCACCAATTCTTTTTATTTCCTTCACTCTGGGCCTTGCATCAGGTTTTATTTTTGCCTTGCAGATTCGGAGAATGGCAGCAGGAGTTGCAACAGCCAGCAGGGTGGCCCGGAGTCTTCCTGTGACACAACCACAAAGCACTGATTCATCTCCTGCAACACACACACACACACACACGGACATTTGTGGGAGTTTGCGGTCTGTCTGCATGGATATGTGTATTTATGCTCTCTGGCTTTGAGTCCTCTGCTCGGACATGCTCCGTTCTGTCTGCACATCAGGACAAGATGAAGAACTTCTCGGCTTTACTGTCTTTCTTGGCATTACAAACAAAAATAGTAAACATGCAAACATACATCCACAGCCGAAATAAACAGTTCGGCTTTACTTTTTCTGTTTAAATAATTGGGGTTCTCTTTCATTCTCCTGAATGTTCTGTGTAAGTACCCCATATTGCTTGCGAAAATTAGATAAATCGCAGGCTGCTGATGATCAATTCAGTAATTCTGCTAGATTCAGTAGACTGAGGTAAAGATGGTGACATTGATGCTCTTCGCATTCTTCATACAGCTGGAAGCTCCTCGAAATATTACTTTAGGATCCCAACATTCCGAAATTCACACTGAGCATTGAATTGTGTTTGTGAATTGGTGACTTGGTTTGACACCATCACCATGTCTCGAATGGCCTTCAGTGCAACATCTACTGTACTCTTGTCAGCGACTCAATGATAAGGAAGGCAGCTTTATATTAAGGCCATTTCCCATGGCTTTAAAATATTGTGTAATTTGGGAAATGCATTTTCATCATCAGCGTTGATGGTACGTTGCGTTTAAAACTTGTATCTGCTGCCCTCTCATGGCGACTACAGAGACTTCCAGCAACATTCCTCCTCGTTTCATAATTTTGAAACCTTTGACGATGGTTGAAGAGTCCATGATTAATTTTAGTCTGACAGAATTAATAAGAGATGTGTTTAAATAAGTGACAAACCTGCTGACTTCTTGCTATTTAATAGACAACATGATGCACTTTTGCCAAACAATACATTAAACACATACAGAAAGATTTTTTTTTTTAATTATTGTTCAGGAAAACAGAAAATATGTGTAAGATATAAGAAATTTGAGGTGCTCTGGACATGTGGCCCAATAATCAGTGTGCTGTGGTGGTGCAGCCAGGACAAAGGGAAAGAAAGTAGCTTAATAAAGGCTTAAATTTGTTCGTTGAACACAGTCCCTCAGTGTGTTATATAAATTAAAAAAAAAAAACTGGCAAGATGAAGATGTAAAATATTAACACAAGATAAAGTCACAGCCACACATTTTAGAAAGACAAAGAAAATCAAATCAAATCTGTAATTACATGAATTTATTTTATGAATTCAGCGTTCACATTGAAATAATTTCCACACAGTCGATGGAACAATTAAATATTCTTGTCAGAAACAAATGAAGAGTTCCACATTTTGATGTCGAGCTGAGGAGATAAACTCCTGACCGTGGTCGCTGAGACGATGACCTCTTTCAAAACAAGTTAATAAGTAACCAGGCGGCACTTGTTGATCACATTTCCTATAAATCACTTCATCCGCAAAGCCTCGGCATTGCCTACCAGAAACGGGCAAAGGAAGCAGTGTTTCAGCCTTTCATCGACAGATCTCCTCTAACAGACAGACATCAGGATGGGAAATATAATATGTCCAGCTGAGGACGTAGCACTTCTGGCTTCTGTTGCTCGAGACATCTGTCCGTTTCCAAACTACAACCCCAGCCCTCATTTAAACAACATGCTGTCCATCAACTCGTCACATCACCTGAGGAACCACTACGCAGCAGTGCAGAGCTCCTTGACACCGAAGCAGCTGGAGGAATTCAGCCAGAGCCTGAGAACCACCTTCGGCAGGGAGGGCAGGGTCACTCTTGGTGGTGTCGGGGTCGTGGCCCTGTCGCTGGCTATTCTGTTTGATTCTCTCGCTAAACAGGTCAAGGGAGAATTTGTGCCAGATTCGGGACCTATTCCCAATTTGTTTCTCAAAAACCCGGGAGGGTACTACCCACCGAATGTCTTCAGAGCCAGTAACTACCTGAGGCTGCTGCCCTACATTGCTAATAACCCTGAAAGAATGAGAGCAGAGACAGAGAGGTAGGTGCTGACTCCATGAGTTCTGCTTTAAAAATCTTGGAAGTGTTCTGTTGCAGGTTTCCCATCAAAAATTGTTAAAGAGGAGCCTCTAGTGTCCTACATTTGAAGAAAATTCAGAGAATTTAGTGTGAAAAATTACAATGTAAAAGAATGACATAAACACTTTAAATTCCAACTCTGCATTTATAAATCTGTTTCTGTCATCCCAAATGCTAGCTTGAATGCTAAACTCGAAAGTCATACAGACTTTTTTGTCTGAAAATGAGCTGATATCACATCATCAAAATATTGCTATTTTGACAGTTTATACGTTGTTCTACATTTATGTCCTCACGTTTTCTTTAATTTTCTTTTCATCTTCCTCAGGTACTTCAAGCTGTTCAAGAATGACAGAGAGAGTGAGGAGGCAATGAAGACACAGAACTATGAAGACTTCACAGGAGTCAATGTGGCAGTTGGGTATCTCATTTTCGAACATGTGAAAAATCATCTTGCACGTATCACCAACTCCACCTACCTCGATGAAATGGAGACTGGAGGGCATAAGGAAATGAAAGAAAATGCAGTCACTCAGGGAAACTCAACTGAAACTGCTCATGCTGGTAAATCCAGAAAAAGACGCAATGTTTCTCGTACTACCTTTACTCTGAACTGTGATCCAGAAGCAGCCAGCGAAATATTTTTGACTGAAGTGTTGAAGTCAAATGACACTCAAGAAGCTTATGAAAAATGTCGGGGTCGCTTTGGGTCCTCACGGACGTGGTTACATTACACTGCAGAACTGGTCTTGACGGATTTTTTAATCAGTGTAATATTTGATTTTACACGAGAAGAAGATGCACTGAGAGCTCAGAGAGAAGACTTCGACCTGAGGGCCAATTCACTTTTGAAGTGGAAAGAGTAGCTCACTCTACACATGGCTAATGAAAAAAAAAAACCAAAACAAAACAACAAAGAAAATGAAATAACCATCAATTAGTGGTGGTGTTGGAAACTAAAAATAAAGAAAACCTTGACATTACTGTGACTATTCATACGGTCTTAAAGTAAACAAATTTCCAATTTGTACTGTACTTCTGACTGTAAATACAATTAAACAGATCTGAATGAAAGTGTTTGTGAGGTCTCCTGTATTTTTTTTAATGCTGAGTAATAGAAATTGCACAATTCATTTAATTTTTTTTTTTTTTTGTTAGTCTTTATTTCACCAGGTCAGTCCCACTGAGACACAATGATCTCTTTTTTATGGGAAGTCTGGTCAAGACGGCAGCTGATAACATAGTTTGGAGACATTGCAGAGGTCACATAAAATGCAATCAGATGAAATAAACACAAATACCAGTAAGAGTAATAAAGCAAAAATAATGGGGCTATCATGTAAAGCAGGAGCAACAACAATATTATCACAGTGAGCAGTGACAAGGCATTTGCTGCTCTATTACTCAACTGGGTTTTGTTGTTTCTACAACTAAGCACCAGGAACTTCACACCCTAACAGACAGATACTCATCCGCTGTTGGTGCACAGGCCGAGTCACTCCCCAAGCAAACCCCCTGAGCCACGGTGCGACAGGAAATGAACATAGAACAGCACAAAAGTGGCAACAGTACACAGGAACACAAATGCAAACATAACCATAAATAAAAGAAACTCCGAGGGCACACAATAACTCCTCAAAACAATCCCAAAAGTCCTGAACAGGGGAGCTCCCAGCATGCCCCGCGGCTCCCTGGAACAGGCTGCCTCTAGCAGCGACCTCTAGCGGCCCCCACGGTCAATACAATATGATTGAGATTCCAGTTTACCCAAGAACATTTTTGAATGTTCAAGAGAGACTTACAGTGTGTTTCCACCGGACGCGTTTAACGCGACTATATTCGCGCGACGAATGACACCGTGTCACGCTAGACGCTTGAGTTTTATCGGGGGTGTGTGAATTCATTCGCGCGATGCATCACGCTGGTACAGATATGCAACACAAAACATCCTGCAGAAACATCACAGCCCTCCTCATCACTGTCTCCTGCACAGCAGCAGTGAGCAGGATTCTTCTGTTTGTTCCACAGTCCTGTGTGCATCCGGCTGTCTGAGTGATGAAGCGGCGGGCTTCGGGCGGTGAGCGGCGAGCGGTGGGCGGGGCCGACTGGCAGTGCAAGTCGAAGGGCGCACGGATTTTTCGCTGGAAACGCTCGCCGCCGGCCGCCAGCCACGTCATCGCTCGCCGTCCGCCGCCTGCCGCTCAAGATTGAGAGACAATCGCGTCATTACATTGACTTTGTATGTAATCTCATCGCAAGAAAAATTTGCGTCGCGTCCGGTGGAAACACACCGTAATTCCTTCAGGTTCAAAGTTTTCTGTAGTGAATTCCAGGCAGTGGGCACAGATTACATAAAGGAGTGGTTGCCGAATTCAATGAAAACTTCAGGGTTGTTGGTTGGTTGTTAGAGAGGAGTAAGTGCTCGCCATTCTTGTAATATAGTTGCATAAAGATTGGGGAAGCAGGCCTAAGATGGCTTTGGATATAAAAGTGTGCCACTGTGAAAGACAACGTGCAATCAGTAAAGGGCACCCAGCTGTGCTATATAAGGATCAATGCAGATGTTGTTACAAATCTCAGATCTCCATGATACACAGAGTCCAGAGATTGCAGATATTTTGCAGGGGCATTCATATGGAGAAGATCACCATAATCCAAGACAGAAAGGAAGGTGGCAGCAACCACCTTTTTCTTGACTGCAAAAGTTAAACATGTCCTGTGGCGATAAAAGAAACCCACACTGTTCAATTCGGTTTGTATTTGTCTTCCTTTCATTGCACACAAATAGCCAAGGTGCCATGGTCCAAGGTTTGTGTTATCGATCACAGTCAGTAGGCAAGGTGTTGAAAGCTCAGCATTTCAGTGGAGATTGTGAAAGATTAAGTCACCGCCAGATATCACTGAGAAGGAGAACACAGGGAAAGCACATCTGGCTTCCAGTGGATAAAACAGAGAGAACAGGATCGGACAGAGATCAACAAGGAAACAAAACGCCATTGGAAAGCAAACTACTTGCTGCAGGTATCATGGAAACTGAAGGCTCAGACCACAAACTTCCAGTTCGACTGTCAAAAGATCCTGCCGCAAAACAGTGAGAGAAAGAAGAGAGAGCACAGATTACAGGAGAGAGTGATAAATGACTGTGTTAAGAGTGAGACAAGAGAGATGCTAAGGCCAGTAAAGGTGTCCTTGCAGCATAAACTCCAATCAGCCAAACAAAAAGTTTTCCATGGTGACCTGCAGCAAGCGTTGAACTTTTTATCCATCCATCCATCCATTCATCCATCCATTTTCTACCGCTTATCCGGGACCGGGTCGCGGGGGCAGCAATCTCAGCAGGGATGCCCAGACTTCCCTGTGTCCAGACACTTCCTCCAGCTCCTCTGGGAGGATCCCAAGGCATTCCCAGGCCAGCCGCGAGACATAGTCTCTCCAGCGTGTCCTGGGTCTTCCCCAGGGTCTCCTCCCAGTGGGACATGCCCGGAACACCTCCCTAGGGAGGCGTCCAGGAGGCATCCTGAAGAGGTGCCCGAGCCACCTCAGCTGGCTCCTCTCAATGCAGAGGAGAAGTGGCTCTACTCCGAGCTCCTCCCTGGTGACTTGAGCTCCTCACCATATCTCTAAGGGAGCGCCCAGCCACCCTATGAAGGAAACTCATTTCAGCCGCTTGTATCCCGGATCTTGTCCTTTCGGTCATGACCCAAAGCTCATGACCATAGATGAGGGTGGGAACGTAGACTGACCAGTAAATGGAGAGCTTCGCCTTTTGGCTCAGCTCCTTCTTCACCACAACAGACCGATACAACGACCGCATTACTGCAGCCGCTGCACCGATCCACCTGTCAATCTCACGCTCCATCCGTCCCTCACTCGTGAACAAGACCCCAAGATACTTAAACTCCTCCACTTGAGCCAGAGTCTCTCCATCGACCTGGAGAAGGCAAGCCACCTTCCTCTGGTCGAGGACCATGGCCTGGGATTTGGAGGTGCTGATCCTCATCACTGTCGCTTCACACTCGGCTGCGAACCGCCCCAGTGCATGCTGTAGGTCCGGGTTTGATGAAGCCAACAGGACAACATCATCTGCAAAAAACAGAGATGAAATCCTGTGGTTCCTGAACCGGAGCCCCTCTGGCCCTTGGCTGCACCTAGAAATTCTGTCCATAAAAATGATGAACAGAACCGGTGACAAAGGGCAGCCCTGCCGGAGTCCAACATGCACCAGGAACAGATCCGACTTACTGCCAGCAATGTGGACTCGGCTCCTGCTTCGGTCATACAGAGGCCGGACGGCCCTTAACAAGGGGCCCCGGGAGCCGCTGCCTTCTTGCTGACTGTGTGCTGGGCCGCTAGGCCTTATGGGTAATGGGACTATTTGGGCCATTTCGGGCCGAGTTATGTGTGTTTTATGTGTTTATTTGTGTTCATTTATTATGGGTGTGTTTTGGTTTATTGTTGAGTGCTGTTTGCCACCTGTTTGTGTTGTTTTATGTTCATTTGTTTGAGCACCGTGGCTCAGGGGGACCTGTGGGGGAGGGACCTGCCTGCGCGCGGTGTTGGGAGGGTGCTGGTGTGCACTTGGGTTCAGTTGTTGTAACAATAAATCTCGTGCTTGTGAAATTAAAGAGCAGCCTCAGTCTCCTTCGCTGTCTCCGCCGCCTGTCGTGATTGCCACAATATTTTAGAAATAAATCTTGATGTAAAGCCTATATACCCCGCTTTAAATATAAGAAATCTCAGTGGTGTGAAGGACATGTGGCCCATTAATTAGTGTGTGATGGTGCAGCCAGGAGAAAGGGACAGGAAATAGCTATATCAAGACTCCATAGTTCATTGAGCTTTCACACAGTGCCTCAGTTATGTCAATAAAAAAAAAAAAAAGAAAAACACTGGCAAGATGAAGATGTCAAATATTAACACAAGATAAAGTCACAGCTACACATTTATCAAGTCAAATCACACATTTTTGTCATAACAAGTGAAAAGTGGTACATTTTGATCTCCTGTTGATGGAACAAACCTCTGACCACGATCGATGAGACGATGACCTCTTTCCAAACAAGTTAATAAGTAGCCAGGCGGCACTTTTTGATCACATTTCCTATAAATCACTTCATCTGCAAAGCCTAGGCATTGCCTGTCAGAAACGGGCAAAGGAAGTATTGTTTCAGCCGTTCATCGACAGATCTCCTCTAACAGACAGACATCAGGATGGGAAACATGGTATGTCCAGCTGAGGACGCAGCGCTTCTGGCTTCTGTTGCTCGAGACATCTGTCCGTTTCCAAACTACAACCCCAGCCCTCATTTCATCAACATGCTGTCCATCAACTCGTCACATCACCTGAGGAACCACTACGCAGCAGTGCAGAGCTCCTTGACACCGAAGCAGCTGGAGGAATTCAGCCAGAGCCTGAGAACCACCTTCGGCAGGGAGGGCAGGGTCACTCTTGGTGGTGTCGGGGTCGTGGCCCTGTCGCTGGCTATTCTGTTTGATACTCTCGCTAAACAGGTGAAGGGAGAATTTGTGCCAGATTCGGGACCTATTCCCAATTTGTTTCTCAAAAACCCAGGAGGGTACTACCCATCGAATGTCTTCAGAGCCAGTAACTACCTGAGGCTGGTGCCCTACATTGCTAATAACCCTGAAAGAATGAAAGCAGAGACAGAGAGGTAGGTGCTGACTCCATGAATTCTACTTTAAATTCTGGAAGTTTTCTGTTGCAGGTTTCCAATCAAAAATTGTTCAAGACTAGCCTCTAGTGTCCTACATTTGAAGAAAATTCAGAGAATTTACTGTAAAAAAATACACTGTAAAAGAATGATGTTAACACTTTATATTCCAACTCTGACCTTATAAATCTGTCTCTCATCCCAAATGCTAGCTTGAATGCTGAACTCTAAATTCATACACACTTTTTTTTTTTATCTGAAAATGGGTAAATATCACTTCATTAAAATGTTGCTGTTCTAACAGTTTATACATTGGTTTATGTTTATGTCCTCACAATTTCTTTAATTTTCTTTTTATCGTCCTCAGGTACTTCAAACTGATCAAGAATGACAGAGAGAATAAGGAGGCATTGAAGACACATAACTCTGAAGACGTCACAGGAGTCAATGTGGCAGTTGGGCATCTCATACTACAACATGTGAAAAATCATCTTGTACGTATCACCAACTCCACTTACCTTGATGAAATGGAGACTGGAGGGCATGAGGAAATTAAAGAAAACACAGTCACTCAAGGAAACTCAACTGAAACTGCTCATGGTGGAAAATCCAGAAAAAGACGTATTCCTCCCCCGGATAGACATATTGCTTTTACTCTGAACTGTGATCCAGAAGCAGCCAGCAAAATATTTTTGACTGAAGTGTTGAAGTCAAATGACACTCAAGAAGCTTATGAAAAATGTCGGCATAGCTCCAGGTCCTCACGGACGTGGTTACATTACATTGCAAGTCTGGTCTGGATGGATTTTGTCAACAGTGAAGCCTTTGATTTTAAACGAGAGGAAGGCGCACTGAGAGCTCAAAGAGAAGACTTCGACCTGAGGGCCAATTCACTTTTAAAGTGGAAAGAGTAGCTCATTGTACACATGGCTAATGAAATAAAAATGAAAGAAATTTAAAAAAAAAACATCAATTATCTGTGGTGGTGTCAGAGACAATAAAAAAGACAACCTTGATGTTGCTGTGATATTTCAAATGTTTTCATAGTAAACACATTTCCCATATGTATTGTAATTTTGACTATAAATAAAACTAAACAGATTTGAATTAAATTGCTTGTTCGTGAGGTTTTTTTTGTTTTACTTTTTTATTGCTGACTCTTAGAGATTGCATGTGTACACCAATAGGAATTTCAATATGTTAGTCAATTTGCAATTCAACAAAATTCCTCAGTTGTGTCAGGGAACAAAATAACAAAACAATTTAATAATATAATCTGCAATGTGTACCATACTGCTCAGTTTGGTTCACTTTTGTCTCTCTTTAATTCCACACAGATAGCCAAGGTGCCATGGTCCAAGGTTTGTGTTATCGATCACAGTCAGTTGGCAATGTGTTGAAAGCTCAGCATTTCAGTGGAGATTGTCAGTGATTAAGGCCCTGACAAAATATTAAACCTGTTAATGTATTGACAGTGAAATTATCCTGTGATGAGCTCAAGGAGGAAAACCTTCTGATTGTAGAATACAGGAATCAATAAAATTATACCAACTCCAGTCGACAAAATAAGGTGAGTTAAAAATGATTAAATCAGACCCTCCAGAAAAACGCGATTATGCGATCGCATGAATTCACGCATAAATCACCCTTTTGCCGCTGATTATGCAGGGGCCAAATATTTTCCAAAAGGGTGCATAATTCCCGCAATAATCTCACATTTACTGCGAAAAAAAGAGAAATGGTCTCGCTTGAAGCGCTGTGACATTCAATGAACGAGTCGTTCGTTTGAATGTTTCTTTTAAGTGAATGATGAGCAGAGTTGGGGTCCGCTACTTAAAAAAGTAAAGAGTTACCGTTACTCGTTACTTTTGAAAAAAGTAGTGCCTTACACCACTTAATTACTCCATGGAAATAGTAAAGAAGTTACACTACTCGTTACTGCATAGTGCTCCACGGAGCTGTGCTCCGGTATATCCTTTCGCGGAGCACTGCGCATGCGCAGGTCTGTGTGTATCAAAACGTTATTTTACTTATTGAAAAGAAAACACGTCTTTTAAAATGTTTTATAGCCATTCGAATTTACTTCACGTGCTAATACGCCAACCCCCTGGACCACTGTAAGGAGTATTTTGTCCACTTTCGTAGTCTGGCTCTGATTGACTTCCAGCTAAGCTTCGAGCTAAGCTAACTACGATGCTAACAGCTGGGAACCAGCCGGACCAGAGACACAAGGTATGAGCTTGTCTAACTTTGTCAATGGGTTAGGGAAAGGGCGTGGGTCCCTAATCTTCAGAGTGTTCCTTTAAAAGCGGCATTTACAGTAGGAGGGAGTGCAGTGTTGTCAGTGGGGCACAAATTTATATAAGGCAACCAATTTTACTTTCACGGTTCCATCAGCCCTGACCCGGAAGAGATAGCGAGTAGTTGCTCGTATGGTCACCGTTCCATCTACTGGTGGTAATAAAAAGAACTCCGCTTAAATAATATTTTGGTTGCTCTATTTGCAGTCATTGTAAAAGTAACGATCGTAGCATTTCATTTGTAATGCTAGTTTAACTACCAATCTAGAAGGAGTAGTGCCGTTACACTACTCGTTCCCATCAAAAGTAATTTCACTACTTGTAACGTTCGTTACTTGTCGTTACATACCCAACTCTGATGATGAGAGCCGGTTCACAGCTGTCTGAGAGCCGTTCCTTGGTGCAAATTGTCCTCGTTTCCTTCACGTGTCTCCTGAGTGCCTGATGAGTCCAGCTGTCACCGCTGCCTTCATATGAATGAATGAGCTTCAGTTTTCCGCAGCTCGCTCCAGTCACCTGCAACACAGCAACTAACTAGCGGAGAAGAAGTGTCCAGAAACCGGAGAGGAGCCGGTGTTTTGGAAGAACTGGTTTCCCTATTAACTGGCGACTGGGTTTCTTTCACGTTCCTTGTTGCTGATAGATGTTAAAAACCAGACAAAAAGCCGTGTCCGACCTTTAATGAGTCTGATTTCAACATCTGCTGCTACTAGCAGCAGCAGCCGGAAGTGCTAAAGGAAGTCAGTCACCAGTTAACAAGGAAACCAGTTCATTTGAAACACCGTATTGACCGCTTTATCACAGGTTTTAGCAATTGCACACAAATGCTAAAACCTGTGATAAAGTGTGTGTGTGTGTGTGTTCCATTGGTGAGCATTGGTGAGTAACAATTTAAGATAAATAATGAACTAATATGAAAATGAATGTGACAGAGTGGTGTGTGTGTGTGTTTGTGGGTGTGTTTGTGTGTGTTTGTGTGACTGATTGTTTTTGATTGATGAATTCCACTTGAAAAATCTTGGAGATGTTCTGTTGCAGGTTTCCCTTCAAAAATTGTTAAAGAGGAGCCTCGAGTGTCCTACATTTGAAAAAAATTCAGAGAATTTAGTGTGAACTAGAATTTGGCACTCAGAGAGCGCAGACCTCCGCCACAGCTCAAATCAGTCACCAACAACCATAAGAACACCATACATAAACACACAACATTGTGATGGGTGGGGGGGGGGGGGGGGGGGGGGGGGGGGGGGTGTGTGTGTGTGCCTCTGTCTGTCGCCCTCTCTCCCTGTCTGTGTGTGTGTGTGTGAGAGCTCTTGATGGATTTTTTGTTCAGGGAAGCCTCTGGTTTTGGACGAAAAGCAGATGCACTACTACCTTTACTCTGAACTGTGATCCAGAAGCAGCCAGCGAAATATTTTTGACTGAAGTGTTGAAGTCAAATGACACTCAAGAAGCTTATGAAAAATGTCGGGGTCGCTTTGGGTCCTCACGGACGTGGTTACATTACGCTGCAGAACTGGTCTTGACGGATTTTTTAATCAGTGTAGTATTTGATTTTACACGAGAAGAAGATGCACTGAGAGCTCAGAGAGAAGACTTCGACCTGAGGGCCAATTCACTTTTTTAAAGTGGAAAGAGTAGCTCACTCGACACATGGCTAATGAAATTAAATAAAAAAAAAAAGGAAAGACAACAAAATAACCATCAATTAGTGCTGGTGTTGGAAACAAAATAAAGACAACCTTGACAGTACTGTGATCATTCATACGGTCTTAAAGTAAACAAATTTCCAATTTGTACTGTACTTTTGACTATAAATACAATTAAACAGATCTGAATGAAAGTGTTTGTGAGGTCTCCTGTATTTTTTTTCATGCTGAGTAATAGAAATTGCACAATTAATTTTTTTTTTCTTTTTTTATTAGCCTTTATTTCACCAGGTCAGTCCCACTGAGACACAATGATCTCTTTTTTAAGGGAACTCTGGTCAAGACGGCAGCTTTAAACATAGTTTGGTGTATTAGAACAGACAGTGCAGAGGTCACATAAAATGCAATCAGACGAGATAAACACAAATACCAATCAGAGTAATAAAGCGAAATAATGAGGCTATCATGTAAAGCAGGAGCAACAAAATTATGATTGAGATTCCAGTTTTCCAATAACGTTTTTGAATGTTCAAGAGACAATTTCTTCAAGTTCAAAGTTTTCTGTAGCAAACTCCAGGCAGCGGGTACAGAAGAAGTGGTTATAAGGATCAATGCAGAGGATGTTCCAAATCTCAGATCTCCATGGTACACAGAGTCCAGTGATTGCAGATATTTTGCAGGGGCATACATATGAAAAAGATCACCAGAATCCAAGACAGAAAGGAAGGTGGCAGCAACCACTGGTTTGTATTTGTCTCCCTTTCATTGCACAGAAATAGCCACGGTGCCATGGTCCAAGGTTTGTGTTATCAATCACAGTCAGTCGGCAAGATGTTGACAGTTCAACATTTCAGTGGAGATTGTGAAAGATTAATTCACCACCAAATTTCACTGAGAAGGAGAACACAGGGAAAGCACATCTGGCTTCCGGTGGATAAACTTGGAGAACAGGATCGGACAGAGATCAACAAGAAAACAAAACGCCATTAGAAAGCAAGCTACTTGCTGCAGGTATCATGGAAACCGAAGGCTCAGACCACAAACTTCCAGTTCCACTGTCAAAAGATCCTGCAGGAAAACAGTGAGAGAAAGAAGAGTGGGCAAAGATTACAGAAGACAGTGATAAATGACTGTGATAAGAGTGAGACAAGAGAGATGCTAAGGTCAGTAAAGGTCTCCTTGCACCGTAAATCCCAATCAGCCGAACAGAAAGTGGTCCAGGCAGGGCCAGCGATTAGGCTGGGCATCCAGGGCACTTGCCCAGGGCGCCGAGCCATAGGGGGCACCTGCGGCACGCAGCCCACGGCGTGCTGCCCACGGCGTGCAGCCCACAGTGCGCCGCTGTGACGGCCCGTGTGGCAAGCGCACTGCTCGGCTTCACTCGGCATCGCTCGCTTGCTCCACTGTCGGCGACTCGGACCCAGATCGCAGGGCCAAGGCCCGCCCCCCTACCCTAGCTGCTCCCCCCACCACACCCGCCGGCCGCCAGGCGGCGCAAGCTCTGTCTGGCACAACCGCTGTCCATCGCGTTGCATCTTAAGTAATTTCAGTATGAGTAGTGAACGCACGATGTATACTCAACATTTCTGGAGAATGCAGTATGCATCCGGGAACTTCTCGCATACTCAAAATCGCATACTGCCAGTGTAAACGCACTGCATACTCAATAAGTTAGTATGAGTAGTAGGTAAGTATACGGTTTCGAACACAGCCCGTGAGATCAAAAGCCCAGTGCACTTAGGTGCCCTGGAATGTTGTAGATGTTGAGTTGGAAGCTGGATTTAACACATTTTAGTTGGCAAAGGCAACTCACCACGTTTTTTTCTTAAAGAAGGCGGGCGTGTAGTCCTTGCAAAGTGTTGTAATGAGCCATAGAACTGTTAATGTATGTTTCAAGGTCGTTTGAAAAAGATTAGTTTATGAAAGATGCACATAACTGTGGTTTGGGCATGATTTTATGATCAGAACTGGTGCAGGGTGGAATAAGTGTGCCATTTCATGTGAAGATTATGTAGAATGAGTTTTTGCAGTGGGAAAACTGTTGAAAGTATCTCTGTGATTCAATGTTTAAACTGTGATGAAAGCTCTGAATTCTCACATATATATGTGAACTGAAGAAGTACCTGTATTTCATGAGTGATAAGAGAGTTTTAACATGATCTGTGTTTATTTCATCTACAGTAAAAACAGGGTTAGTTAGGAAAATTGATCTGAAATAGATTTAGAACAGAAACAGAGTTCATAGAAATGATAGAGGTAAGAGAATAAAATGTTAAATAGGAATAAGGGTTAAAAGCACTGTAGAACTGTAATTTGAGTTGATTAAGAGTTTTGTTATTGATGGAAATGTATATTGTGATTTTGACAGTTCAAGAGTGTGATATATGTGGTAAAATGTGATTAGAATGTTATTGATCAGGATAAATGTTTTCATGATTACTGTTATCTGTTGTTTGACGGTACATACTGCATTCTGATTTTTTTTTTTTTTTTTTTTTTTTTTTTTGCTTGAGTAGAAAAAGTCAGTCTGATGCTGCAGTCCATGAGATCAAGAACCGAGTACACTCCTGATGAATCTTTTCCTGTTTTGCAGGCTGTTTGCAAAATAAATATGTTTGACGGAGGATAAGTTGGCCCCTTATTTCCAACTGTGTAACATTTATGTCCTTTGATGAGATAATTCAAAGATATAGCGTGGAAAGGAAGGAAGGAATTTGCAATTTATGGACTGCATCATACAGGACAGACACTTAAGAGTGGACTTGTGTGAATTGCCACATGGAGCACATAAGGCAGCTACTGAATAATTAAAAAAAAAAGGAGGAGGAAAAGATTTTGGATAATCAGTGACACTGAATTTTTGTGTGTGGTGTGTTTTATTGAGATTATCAGAGCATACCACACACAATATGTAAGGTCCGCAAGAGATTGAAAAAAATAAACCTGATACCAGAAAATAGCTGCATCAACACTCCATGGTTCATTGAGCTTTCACACAGTGTCTCAGTTTGTTATGTCAATAAAAAATAAACACTGGCAAGAAGATGTCCAATATCAACACAAGATAAAGTCACAGCACACATTGAACAAGTCAAATCAAACATTCTTGTCAGAAACAAATGAAGAGTTCCACATTTTGATCTCCTGTTGATGGAACAAACCTCTGACCATGATCGATGAGACGGTGACCTCTTTCCAAACAAGTTAATAAGTAACCAGGCTGCACTTTTTCATCACATTTCCCATAAATAACTTCATCTGCAAAGCCCAGGCATTGCCTGTCAGAAACAGCCAAAGAAATCTGTGTTTCTGAAATTCCAGCCTTTCATTGAGAGATCTCCTCGAACAGACATCAGGATGGGAAACACGGTATGTACAGCTGAGGACGTAGCACTTATGGCTTCTGTTGCTCGAGACATCTGTCCGTTTCCAAACTACAACCCCAGCCCTCATTTCATCAACATGCTGTCCATCAACTCGTCACATCACCTGAGGAACCACTACGCAGCAGTGCAGAGCTCCTTGACACCGACGCAGCTGGAGGAATTCAGTCAGAGCCTGAGAACCACCTTCGGCAGGGAGGGCAGGGTCACTCTTGGTGGTGTCGGGGTCGTGGCCCTGTCGCTGGCTATTCTGTTTGATACTCTCGCTAAACAGGTCAAGGGAGAATTTGTGCCAGATTCGGGACCTATTCCCAATTTGTTTCTCAAAAACCCGGGAGGGTA
This sequence comes from Salarias fasciatus, assembly GCF_902148845.1. Taxonomy (NCBI): domain Eukaryota; kingdom Metazoa; phylum Chordata; class Actinopteri; order Blenniiformes; family Blenniidae; genus Salarias; species Salarias fasciatus. The sequence goes on from NC_043762.1 coordinate 17,872,983, forward strand.
CTACCCACCGAATGTCTTCAGAGCCAGTAACTACCTGAGGCTGGTGCCCTACATTGCCAATAACCCTGAAAGAATGAGAGCAGAGACAGAGAGGTAGGTGCTGACTCCATGAATTCTACTTTAAAAATCTTGGAAGTGTTCTGTTGCAGGTTTCCCTTCAAAAATTGTTAAAGAGGAGCCTCGAGTGTCCTACATTTGAAGAAAATTCAGAGAATTTAGTGTGAAAAATTAAAATGTAAAATAATGACATAAACACCTTAAATTCCAACTCTGCACTTATAAATCTGTGTCTGTCATCCCAAATGCTCGCTTGAATGCTAAACTCTAAATTCATAGACGTTTTCATCTGAAAATGAGCTGATATCACATCATCAAAATATTGCTATTTTGACAGTTTATATGTTGTTCTACATTTATGTCCTCACATTTTCTTTAATTTTCTTTTCATCTTCCTCAGGTACTTCGAGCCAATCGATGATGACAGAGAGAGTGAGGAGGGATTCGAGACACATAAAGACATCACAAAAGTCAATGAGGTAGTTGGGTATCTCATTTTCGAACATGTGAAAAATCATCTTCTACGTATCATCAAGTCCAAACAGCTTGATGAAATGGAGAGTGGAGGGCATAAGGAAATGAAAGAAAATGCAGCCACTCAGGGAAACTCAACTGAAACTGCTCATGGTGGTAAATCCAGAAAAAGACGCATTGCTTCTCCTGATGATCCTACCTTTACTCTGAACTGTGATCCAGAAGCAGCCAGCAAAATATTTTTGACTGAAGTGTTGAAGTCAAATGACACTCAAGAAGCTTATGAAAACTGTCAGGATCGCTTGGGAACCTCACGGACGTGGTTACATTACATTGCAGGAGAGCTCTTGACGGATTTTTTCTTAAGGGAAGCCTCTGGTTTTGGACGAAAAGCAGATGCACTGAGAGCTCAGAGAGAAGACTTCGACCTGAGGGCCAATTCACTTTTAAAGTGGAAAGAGTAGCTCACTCTACACATGGCTAATGAAATTTACAAAAAAAAAACAAAAAAACAAAAAACAAAAAAAAAAGACACCAAAATAACCATCAGTTAGTGGTGGTGTTGGAAACAAAAAAAAGACAACCTTGACAATACTGTGATCATTCATACGGTCTTAAAGTAAACAAATTTCCAATTTGTACTGTACTTTTGACTGTAAATACAATTAAACAGATCTGAATGAAAGTGTTGGTGAGGTCTCCTGTATTTTTTTTCATGCTGAGTAATAGAAATTGCACAATTCATTCATTTTGATTTTTTTTTTTTTTTTTTTTTAGCTTTTATTTCACCGGGTCAGTCCCACTGAGACACAATGATCTCTTTTTTAAGGAAAGTCTGGTCAAGACAGCAGCTTAAAACGTAGTTTGGAGACAGTGCAGAGGTCACATAAAATGCAATCAGACGAGATAAACACAAATACCAATCAGAGTAATAAAGCTAAATAATGAGGCTATCATGTAAAGCAGGAGCAACAACAATATGATTGAGATTCCAGTTTCCCAATAACATTTTTGAATGTTTAACAGAGAATTTCTTCAAGTTTAAAGTTTTCTGTAGCAAACTCCAGGCAGCGGGTACAGAAGAAGTGGTTATAAGGATCAATGCAGAGGTTGTTCCAAATCTCAGATCTCCATAATACACAGAGTCCAGTGATTGCAGATATTTTGCAGGAGCATACATATGAAGAAGATCACCATAATCCAAGACAGAAAGGAAGGTGGCAGCAACCAACTTTTTCTTGACTGCAAAAGTTAAACATGTCCTGTGGTGATAAAAGAAACCCACACTGTTCAATTTGGTTTGTATTTGTCTTCCTTTCATTGCAAACAAATAGCCAAGGTACCATGGTCCAAGGTTTGTGTTATCGATCACAATCAGTAGGCAAGATGTTGAAAGCTCAGCATTTCAGTGGAGATTGTGAAAGACTAATTCACCGCCAAATATCACTGAGAAGGAGGACACAGGGAAAGCACATCTGGCTTCCAGTAGATAAAACAGAGAGAACAGGATCGGACAGAGATCAACAAGAAAACAAAACACCATTAGAAAGCAAACTACTTGCTGCAGGTATCATGGAAACTGAAGGCTCAGACCACAAACTTCCAGTTAGACTGTCAAAAGATCCTGCAGGAAAACAGTGAGAGAAAGAAGAGAGAGCACAGATTACAGAAGAGAGTGATAAATGGCTGTATTAAGAGTGAGACAAGAGAGATGCTACGGTCAGTAAAGGTCTCCTTGCAGTTTAAAAGCATAGTGTTCCACGGAAGGATAGTGCTCCGGTATATCCTTCCGCGGAGCACTGCGCATGCGCAGGTCTGTGTGTATCAAAACGTTATTTTAACAGATTGAAAAGGAAAAACTGTCTTTTAAAATATTTTATAACCATTCGGATTTGCTTCATGTGCTAATACGCTGTCCCCTGGACCACTGGAAGGAGTATTTTGTCCACCTTCGTCAGTCCGGCTCTGTTTCCTCTTCACCTCCCGCAGTTGAGCAAAGCTAACTACGATGCTAACAGCTGGGAGCCCGCGGTTGAACAAACGGACACAATAAAGGTATTTATGAGCTTATCTCACTTTGTAAATGATCGGGATAGGGCATGGGTCCAAAATCTTCGGAGTATTCCTTTAATGCCCATTCATATCAGTGTAAACAAGATGTGTTATAACACCACCACCACCACCACCACCACCACCAACAACAACAACAACAACAACAACGATAATAATAATAATAATAATAATAATAATAATAATAATAATAATAATTTATGGGCCACATGGTGGTGCAGTGGTTAGCGCTTGTGCCTCACATCAAGTAGGTCCGGGGTTCAAATACCGGCCGGGGCTCAGGGCCTTTCTGTGTGGAGTTTGCATGTTCTCTCCGTGTGTGCGTGGGTTCCCTCCGGGTACTCCGGCTTCCTCCCGCGGTCCAAAAACATGCACGTCAGGTTAACTGGTCACTCTAAAAATTGCCCCTAGGTATGAATGTGTGAGTGAATGGTTGTATGTATTTATATGTCAGCCCTGCGACAGACTGGCGACCTGTCCAGGGCATACCCCGCCTTTGCCCATAGCAGCTGGGATCGGCTCCAGCCACCAGCGACCCCGAAAGGGACCAGCGGCAGAAAATGAATGAATGAATAATAATAATAATAATAATAATAATTATTGTAAAACACTTTACATGTTGGAAAAGTCTCATAAAGCTACATATGAGGAGACATATGATGATGACAAATTAAATTAAAAATTAGATAAAAGTACGAATCAGAGTATTTTGTGAGGATTAGGAAATAAAAACCTCAAAACATACGTGTGTCTTTTTGAGGAGAATTCCTGTTAAATTCAAAAGCACACAGTGCCACAAGGGACTTTGTTCACCTCCAATTAAAAGGACAACACCACACAGCTGACTCTTCTGTCACTCACCACCACAGTGACTGTAGCAGTCTTTTTCCAAGCAAAAAGCAAAATTTCATGTCCGCGCACTGCTCTAGCTTTCCAGTCAATGTCGCCATTTCGGAAAAATCGCAGAGGGGGGCGGCACTCTGTTACTATAAACAGTGCATGACAGAGGTCAGTGTCACTCTGGGATCTCAGAGTTTTCACAGATATGCATGAGGCTTACCTTTAGCACATCTGACAGCCAAAAGTCGAAACTCATTATGATTAGTATTTTATGACCAAATTCCGGTTTCATTTGGGTCCACCCTCGTATTTAGCACATGTCATGCTCATTCAAACATGTGTCATGTCATTAACAGAGATTTGATGATTATTACAAACCAAACCATTTGAAAATCTGTTGAAATTTGAGCAAGTTGTAGCTTGTTAAACAGTTCATGTCTCATCAACACAATGTTATGAGCGAGCGAGATTCCCGTAGTAAGATGGCCGACCTCTGCGGACGTCCGACTTCATTGGCCAGCAGCGGTGACGAGGCATCGAGTGTTCTATATAAATCTATGCTTCCAGCAACATTCCTCATATTTTAAAATTTTGAAACCTTTGACGATGGGTAAAATGTCTATGATTAATCTTTGTCTGACAGAATTAATAGGATTAAATGAAGTGAAAAAGCTGCTGATTTCTTGCCATTTAGACAAGATACTGCACTTTGCCAAACAATACATTAAACACGCACAGGAACATTTTTTAAAAACAGAAAACAGAACAGGTGTAAGATATAAGAAATCCGAGGTGTTCTGGACATGTGGCCCAATAATCAGTGTGCCGTGGTGGTGCAGCCAGGATAAAGGGAAAGAAAGTAGCTTTATGAAGGCTTCTTCTAGTTCGTTGAGCTTTCACACAGTGCCCAAGTGTGTTGTGTAAATTTAAAAAAAAAAAAAAAAAACTGGCAAGACAAGATGAAGATGTCAAATACTAACACAAGATAAAGTCACAGCTACACATTAGAGAAAGACAAAGAAAATCAAATCAAATCTGTAGTTACATGAATTTTTTTGTTTGCATTAAAAGAATTTCCACACAGTCGATGAAACAATTCAATATTGTACTGGTGGTTATTAAAATCAAATCAAGGACTCTATTTTAACTAAACCCAAAATATGGCGCTGTGTACAGCCACCGGCGTACCGCTATGTACTTGAAATTTAAAGAGGACACTCCACTAAATAACTTGGGGAGGGAGACAGGATGAAAATTATGAAGACAGATATTTGTAACCAGGTTAACCCATGGTTAAAAGTGTCTAAAGTTTTTTTCTTTTTTAAAAAGGAGCTCATTACTGGAAAATGTTTGAAAAATTAAAAAGAAGAAAAGAGAATGTAGTTCATGTCTTGTGAATATGAGAATTTCATTATTTGATTTGATTGTTTAAAGTGTTCTAAGTATTATGAGTGCCTTATTGCCATTTAAAACTGTTTTTGAATGTGTATTTTATTTTGAAGGGTCACTGGGTGAATCGGAAGTACTGTGTGTGTTTGAGACAAATGGGGAAAGCTGATTGGTTGTTGAGGGGCGGAGGAACGAGTTGGGCTAAGGAGCAGCAATGAACAGGGATGGAAAAAACGGGTGGAAAGAATACGGACGAAATAGATGCATGTGTGGGATTATCTGTGGATTTTCTACTCGAAAGTCGGCTGAAGAGATTCCGAATACATGTACTTTTGGGTGTAAACGGACTGAGGACTTCCAGCACGGAGTTTTTGTATCGTTTATCCTGCCGTGGACTCAGAGGCGCCGTGTTTTCACTGGAGAAGTGGATCAATTAAGGCCGCCACTGACACGCGGTGTTTGCTGCTGACCAAGGAGCGGACTTTCAGCCAAGTTAGTTACTGGAACAGTGAGTACCCTGGGCTGCAGAGTGGAGTTTTTCCCGAGGAGGTGGAGGAGTTTCCATGGCTGCTCCTGACCGTCGCTGGGCTGCTGCTGCTGGCTGGTGACTGGGAGGTGAGGGAGCCTGGGCCTGCGCACGTGCTGAGGCCTGCAGTCTGCAGAGGCCTGCATCCGGCTAAGACCTGCATCCTGCACTCGGGACCAAGGACTGGTGTTCATCAGGGAGTTCTCTGCCCAAACGGTACCAACTTTTCTTTTCAGTGCTCTTCAGAGTGAAGCGGCCATTCAGTTTTAGGCCACACCGCACACGAGCCTCGCTTCAGGCCTGCAACGGAACTTTTAATTTGAGGTCTGTGTGTGTGTGCAGTGTGAGAGTGGGCCCACTGAGTTTTTTTTGTTTTCATTTGCATTTGATGGACTTAATTGATTGGTTGACTGTGGGAGAGGGGAGATTCTATTCATTGTTTATTGTGCATTGTTATTTGTGGCAAAAGGTTTAATACAGTTTGGTGGTTTGAAACTTGAGAGAGTGACGGCTGGTCATTAAATTTCATTGGTCTTTCTATTTGTTTCAGCTCAGTAAAAAAAAAATTACAACTCAAGCACTTTTAAAACAAAATAAATTAGTATAAAAGAACTCAGGGCCCTCCCCATAAGTATATGCGGAATAGAGGGGCTACATAAATGGAGGCACCGCTGGGATCTTTTTGTGGTGTCTTGAGTTGTTAAAATTCACAATTTGGAAAAATTTTGACCAGCATAACCGTCACATTAAAGTTACTGCAGTGCAAAAGTAAAATGGAGACACGCAGTGTGTTTGTAAGCAAGCTGAAGAACTGGTGTCAAGGAGAGACATTGGATGAGACTCATGCCTTACTTACCATTGTTCCAGCAAACACAGAGATTGATAAAATAGAGAACACTTTGCAGAACATAAAGTGCCTTGGTCGCGTGCGTGTCAGAGGCAGGATGTTGAATGAGACAGCTACTGATCTTCTCGTACTGTGTGAATGTAGAGAAGTTGTGACTGGTGCGAATGTTCCTCTTGAAGTACTAGCCCCTGAAGGATTGTCGGCCTGGCCAATCTTTACTGTGGGTGAAAGTGTTGATGCTGAGGATGACTTTTCCAGTAAGCTCAATGCCCTGTTACATGCTGAGGGAAAGTCTCTGGATGATGTGCAAGCTCTGTTCGCTGAACCGCAGCCAGCTACTTCTGAAACTGAATCTCTTCTTCGTGTGGTTGGTAACCTGTTAGAAAAAACAACCAAGCCATCTGAAGGGGGAGGTTACCGCCGTCTTAGAACTTTCTCAGGTGTTGTTCCCACTCCGGCTGGAGAGGAACAAGTTGACCACTGGTTAGAGCAGGCTCACCTAATGGTCGAAGAGAGTGATTGTTCTCTGAAAGAAAAAAGGAGAAGGATCATAGAGAGCTTGAAGGGACCCGCACTAGAAATCATAAAAGCAGTGCGTCTGTCTGATCCTGATGTCAGCCCTGAAAAATGCCTGGAGGCTATTGACAGTGCATTTGGACTAGCTGAATCTGGAGAGGATTTGTTTTTTGCGTTCAGACTGATGCAGCAAAACCGCGGAGAGAAACTTTCAGAGTTTTTGAGAAGGCTGGAGCGTTGCTTAGCAAAAGTTGTGCAAAGGGGTGGTCTCCCAGCTAGCAGTATGAACCGAGCCAGAGTCGATCAGTTGCTGAAAGGTGCTGTAGGCGCTGATCTCATGTTACTTCAACTGCGCTTAAGAGAAAGGAGGGATACACCCCCAAGCTTCCTTGAACTGCTCTGTGAGATTCGTAGAGAGGAGGAATATGAAGCTTCACGGGCAAGACTCACTCAGTCGGTGCGCACAGTGCATGCTAAACCTGAAAGTGAGGAGAAGCAATCGGAGATTCAAAAACTGAGAGAGGAAATTAAAGAACTGAGATCAATGTTTGCAGTGCTTACCACCCATCCACCTAAAAACACAGAGGGCAAATGTGCAAGCCCACCTGTTAATGTGAAGTCAGCCCCAGAAACAGGCTTTGATTCTGAAGTGGTGGCTTTGAAAAAACAAGTGCGAAAATTACAGCAACAGGTGAACTCAAAATCACCCAAACAAACAGAAGTCATGGCGACTGTTAATGCTGTTAACACACTGAACAGTCCGCCTACAAATCCAGAACCCTACTTTTGCTATCGCTGTGGGGAAAATGGACATGTTGCTGGTAATTGCAGAAACCCAGAGAACCAAAGCAAAGTCATTCAGAGGCTTATCCAAGCTCTGAAGAAATCCAAAGTTACTAAACAGCAGCCAAGCACTGATGCAACACCGACTGAGCCGTCCTGCACTGTGCGTAAAAGTGAAGTTCACACATTGGATCCTTTTGGGCTGCCAGAGGGTTTAATAGGCCCACCATCATTAGAGCCACTTAAAGTGAATGGACACCTGTGTGATGCGCTTCTGGACAGCGGTTCAAGAGTGAGCATAATCTTTGAGTCTTGGTACCGGAAATACTTGGCAGGTACTCCAATCCATTCTGTGAGTAGGCTTGACATTTGGGGTTTAAGTGACTCCAGTTACCCCTACTTAGGCTACGTGGTTGTAGATATGGAGTTTCCTAAAAAAGTCGCTGGAGCCCCGACTGCCATGTCAGTCCTCGCTCTGGTTTGTCCTGACCCACCAGGCCCAGATCAGACACCGGTGATTGTCGGTACTAACGCCAAAGCTAGCTTGCATCAGCGACTAGCTCAGTTATGCCAACCAAAAACAGAAGCGGTCACAGCCCAAACCTTAGGGGTAAACCCATCCGGCTTGGAAAAAAGAGATGATGTTGATGATGTGGTGGGATGGGTGAAGTGGGAGGGCCCCGGTTCCTTGGTGTTACCTGGATGATGTGCAAGCTCTGTTCGCTGAACCGCAGCCAGCTACTTCTGAAACTGAATCTCTTCTTCGTGTGGTTGGTAACCTGTTAGAAAAAACAACCAAGCCATCTGAAGGGGGAGGTTACCGCCGTCTTAGAACTTTCTCAGGTGTTGTTCCCACTCCGGCTGGAGAGGAACAAGTTGACCACTGGTTAGAGCAGGCTCACCTAATGGTCGAAGAGAGTGATTGTTCTCTGAAAGAAAAAAGGAGAAGGATCATAGAGAGCTTGAAGGGACCCGCACTAGAAATCATAAAAGCAGTGCGTCTGTCTGATCCTGATGTCAGCCCTGAAAAATGCCTGGAGGCTATTGACAGTGCATTTGGACTAGCTGAATCTGGAGAGGATTTGTTTTTTGCGTTCAGACTGATGCAGCAAAACCGCGGAGAGAAACTTTCAGAGTTTTTGAGAAGGCTGGAGCGTTGCTTAGCAAAAGTTGTGCAAAGGGGTGGTCTCCCAGCTAGCAGTATGAACCGAGCCAGAGTCGATCAGTTGCTGAAAGGTGCTGTAGGCGCTGATCTCATGTTACTTCAACTGCGCTTAAGAGAAAGGAGGGATACACCCCCAAGCTTCCTTGAACTGCTCTGTGAGATTCGTAGAGAGGAGGAATATGAAGCTTCACGGGCAAGACTCACTCAGTCGGTGCGCACAGTGCATGCTAAACCTGAAAGTGAGGAGAAGCAATCGGAGATTCAAAAACTGAGAGAGGAAATTAAAGAACTGAGATCAATGTTTGCAGTGCTTACCACCCATCCACCTAAAAACACAGAGGGCAAATGTGCAAGCCCACCTGTTAATGTGAAGTCAGCCCCAGAAACAGGCTTTGATTCTGAAGTGGTGGCTTTGAAAAAACAAGTGCGAAAATTACAGCAACAGGTGAACTCAAAATCACCCAAACAAACAGAAGTCATGGCGACTGTTAATGCTGTTAACACACTGAACAGTCCGCCTACAAATCCAGAACCCTACTTTTGCTATCGCTGTGGGGAAAATGGACATGTTGCTGGTAATTGCAGAAACCCAGAGAACCAAAGCAAAGTCATTCAGAGGCTTATCCAAGCTCTGAAGAAATCCAAAGTTACTAAACAGCAGCCAAGCACTGATGCAACACCGACTGAGCCGTCCTGCACTGTGCGTAAAAGTGAAGTTCACACATTGGATCCTTTTGGGCTGCCAGAGGGTTTAATAGGCCCACCATCATTAGAGCCACTTAAAGTGAATGGACACCTGTGTGATGCGCTTCTGGACAGCGGTTCAAGAGTGAGCATAATCTTTGAGTCTTGGTACCGGAAATACTTGGCAGGTACTCCAATCCATTCTGTGAGTAGGCTTGACATTTGGGGTTTAAGTGACTCCAGTTACCCCTACTTAGGCTACGTGGTTGTAGATATGGAGTTTCCTAAAAAAGTCGCTGGAGCCCCGACTGCCATGTCAGTCCTCGCTCTGGTTTGTCCTGACCCACCAGGCCCAGATCAGACACCGGTGATTGTCGGTACTAACGCCAAAGCTAGCTTGCATCAGCGACTAGCTCAGTTATGCCAACCAAAAACAGAAGCGGTCACAGCCCAAACCTTAGGGGTAAACCCATCCGGCTTGGAAAAAAGAGATGATGTTGATGATGTGGTGGGATGGGTGAAGTGGGAGGGCCCCGGTTCCTTGGTGTTACCTGCGGGTGGCAGTCGTAAGGTTGATAGCAAAGTTGTAGTGGAGCAGCCACTGCCCAAAGAGATACTGATGGTTGAAGCCTCTGCCCTAAGACCCCTACCAACAGGTGTGCTACTGCAGCCTGTGGTCATTACAAGCAATGCTGTGGATACCAACTGCTTCACAGTAGTACTCCAGAATGAGTCACTCAAGGATGTTAATATAGAGGTCGACACTTTCCTTGGCCACCTTTGTGTTGCTGATGTTGTAACCACAACATCAACACGGGAGTCAGTGCAGAAGAAGTTTGATCCCAATTTGATTGATTTTGGGGATTCACCAGTTTCAGAAGAGTGGAAGCAGAGGCTTAAGGAGAAGTTGTCGGAGAGAGTAGATGTTTTCTCATTTGAAGAACTGGATGTTGGCTTAGCCCAAGGAGTTGAGCACACCATTCGTTTGGCAGATCACAGACCATTTCGAGAACGTTCCAGGCGTATTGCTCCAGCTGACATTGATGACGTGCGTCGCCACATTCAGAAGCTGTTAGCTGCAGGCATCATCAAAGAGTCTCGAAGCCCTTACGCTTCCCCGATAGTCATTGTTCGGAAGAAGAATGGTGATGTAAGGATGTGTATTGATTATAGGACGCTGAACAGTCGTACTATTCCTGATCAGTACACCACCCCACGCATTGATGAGGCTTTGGACTGCCTCTCGGGGAGTAAGTGGTTTTCTGTCATCGATTTAAGAAGCGGCTACTATCAAATAGCCATGAGTGATGAAGACAAAGAAAAGACAGCATTCATTTGTCCACTGGGATTCTACCAGTTTGAGAGAATGCCACAGGGCATTACTGGTGCACCTGCGACTTTTCAACGACTGATGGAAAAAGCAGTTGGTGACATGAACCTGCTTCAGGTGCTTGTCTATCTTGATGATTTGATTGTTTTTGGAGGGACCTTGGAACAACATGAGGAGAGACTCCTCAAAGTTCTAGACAGACTCAGAGAGGTGGGGCTCAAGATCTCCCTTGATAAGTGCCAATTTTGCCAGCCCAGGGTAAAATATGTCGGTCATATTGTCTCAGCTGAGGGAGTGGCTGCCGATCCTGCAAAGATCGAAGCTGTTGCCATCTGGCCCAAGCCCAATAATCTAAAGACTTTGAGATCTTTTCTCGGATTTTGTGGATACTACCGGCGGTTTATCCAAAACTACTCTGCCATTGTTCGCCCATTGACTGATCTTACAAGGGGATATGCTCCTACTCAGAAAGGGAGGAAACCCCAGAAAGCACAAAGTACTGTGTATTTCGATGAAAGAGAACCTTTCGGGAGTAGGTGGGATGATTCATGCACAAAAGCTTTTGAGGAGATCAAGCATTGTCTGACACATGCTCCGGTACTTGCCTTCGCAGACCCTGGTAAACCCTATGTCCTGCATGTGGATGCGAGTCTGGCTGGACTTGGTGCCGTGCTGTACCAAGAACATCCAGAGGGGCTGCGTCCAGTAGCTTTTGCAAGTCGAAAGTTAAGTCCCTCGGAAAGAAACTATCCCATTCACCAGCTGGAGTTTCTGTCCCTGAAGTGGGCTGTGGTGGAAAAGTTCCACGATTACCTGTATGGGGTTCGTTTCACCGTACGTACGGACAATAATCCCCTAACATATGTCCTTACGACAGCGAAACTTAATGCCACAGGACATCGTTGGTTGTCAGATCTTTCGGTCTATGATTTTGACATTATTTACAGACCAGGCAGAAACAACATTGATGCTGATCTGTTATCGAGATTGGAGGAGGGAGAAGAAGCATCGAAATGGCAGGGCATTTCTCAGTCAGGTGTGAAATCTATATGCCAGCGGGTTGGAGTCTTAGGATCCTCTGCCGACTCCCCGAGGTATGTGGAACAACTTGGTGCTCCTCCTGATAGCATTCCTGATGTGTATGCTTTCCCTACGAGAATGCAACTCAATTCACTCGGGCAAATGTCGAGAGAGGAATTGCTGGCTGCTCAGGCACAGGATTCTTTAATAGGACCCACAGTCCAGGCTGTGAAGACAGGCAAATGGCCCGATGATGTGAAGTCTGATCCGTGCATGCTTGCTATGAAAAGAGAGAAAGGAAAATTACTCATTAAAAATGGTTTACTCCACAGAGTGAGTACAAACAACACTGGAGAGAAAGTTTACCAGCTCGTACTGCCTGCTGAGTTCAGGGCGATGGTATTTAAGTCCATGCATGATGACCTTGGCCATTTGGGAATTGAAAGAACAACTGACATGATCAGGAGCAGATTTTTCTGGCCCAAAATGGCTACTGACATTGAGCAATATGTTCAGAACTGTGGTGAGTGTGTACTGAGAAAACACCCATCTCAAAAAGCTGCTCCATTGCACCAGATTCAAAGCACAGGGCCGATGGATCTTGTGTGTATTGATTTTCTTTCGATGGAGCCCGACTCCAAAGGTGTCAGTAATGTTTTGGTTGTCACTGACCATTTCACCAGATATGCGCAGGCTTTTCCTACTAAGAACCAGAAGGCCCTCACTGTAGCTAAAGTCTTAGTGGAAAAATATTTTGTCCATTATGGTTTGCCCACCCGGATTCACTCGGATCAAGGCCGAGATTTTGAATCAAAACTGATAAAAGAGATGCTCAACCTACTCGGGATACGAAAATCTCGTACGACGCCTTACCATCCACAGGGTGATCCCCAGCCAGAACGATTTAACAGGACGCTGTTGTCCATGTTGGGCACCCTCAATCAGGAGAAAAAAAGGCAGTGCTCACTGTTCCAGTAACTAACTTGGCTGAAAGTCCGCTCCTTGGTCAGCAGCAAACACCGCGTGTCAGTGGCGGCCTTAATTGATCCACTTCTCCAGTGAAAACACGGCGCCTCTGAGTCCACGGCAGGATAAACGATACAAAAACTCCGTGCTGGAAGTCCTCAGTCCGTTTACACCCAAAAGTACATGTATTCGGAATCTCTTCAGCCGACTTTCGAGTAGAAAATCCACAGATAATCCCACACATGCATCTATTTCGTCCGTTTTCTTTCCACCCGTTTTTTCCATCCCTGTTCATTGCTGCTCCTTAGCCCAACTCGTTCCTCCGCCCCTCAACAACCAATCAGCTTTCCCCATTTGTCTCAAACACACACAGTACTTCCGATTCACCCAGTGACCCTTCAAAATAAAATACACATTCAAAAACAGTTTTAAATGGCAATAAGGCACTCATAATACTTAGAACACTTTAAACAATCAAATCAAATAATGAAATTCTCATATTCACAAGACATGAACTACATTCTCTTTTCTTCTTTTTAATTTTTCAAACATTTTCCAGTAATGAGCTCCTTTTTAAAAAAGAAAAAAACTTTAGACACTTTTAACCATGGGTTAACCTGGTTACATATTTATATAAAAATGATCAGAATCAAACACACAATGCAATACAATGTCTTATTCCTAACTAACTAAACAAATCAAATTCTCTTTCTAATTAAATGATACCGTTGCGGCCGGGTGGAGCTCGTTACTTGGATGAAGGTCCTGGAAGCTGACGATGATGACGATGACGATAGTTGCAGCACTGCAGACAGCCCGTCAGCGGGCCGAAACGAAGCAGAGGGGCGAAGTGCTGATGTCCCGAACGATAATAATCCACTGGCAGTGACAAGGTCCAAACGAACTCCGATTGATACTCGCCACCTTGGTATTTATGGATGATCAGCCGACGATGTGAGCTAAAGCTAATTAGCCGGTAGCATCCCTCCTCATATACGCACACCAAGCGCGCTGACGCTGCCACGAGATCTCTCCTTGGAAAGTCCACACAATACAGTTACAGCTCCAGCTTCATTAAAGTCCACACCAACAGCCAACAAAACGAAAAAAGTAGTACCCGCTCCCGTGCTCTGAGTTACATCCGCACATGTAGGACGAGAAACTTCCCCACAATGCCTCGGAACGCACATAAAAAAGATACACGGGAAGCATTCAATTACAATACAAAAAAGTAGGACATATGAACTTTCAGGTATTTCACATTCAAGGAACATAAGTTAACAATAACAAATAAACAGAAACACGTGATACCATTTCACCATGAAGGGCAGAGAAGACTCACATAGAAACTATTAACTAAAATTATTTCAAACATCATCACTAACATGAGCCTTCACTACAGCCGCCCCCTAATTCTCTGTGGGAATTAGCAAACTAAATGAAGGCGAATGTGTTCATCAGGGATCGAGTCAGGAGTCTTATTCGTCTGGAGGTGAGTCAGGAAAGGCTGGCAGCTCAATCAGCCTAGCCACTGGCCTGGTGTAGGTTTTCCCCCTGACGGAGACCTCAGCTGCCCTCACTCTTCCGTCTGCTCCTGGGATGGTCTTTTCCACACGGCCCATGGGCCACATTGCTCTTGGCAGTGACTGGTCGACTATCATCACCACTGTTCCTGTGACTAGGCCTTCTCTGTCCTTAGTCCACTTCTGTCTTGCCTGCAAGGAGGGCAAGTAGTATAGTAGGAAGTGGGACCAGAATTGATCTGCCAACACCTGGCTGTATCTCCACATCCTCCGGCCCTGAACCTCTGAAGGGTGGTAGACAGTCTGAGGGAGGGTGGGGTCAAGCCGCCCCATGAGGAGGTAATTTGGCGTCACAGGGTCAACGTCGGCGACATCAGTGGACACATAGCCCAGGGGCTTTGAGTTGAGTACTCCCTCGACCTCGGTAAGTACTGTGGCGAAGACCTCGTCGCTTACAGTCTGTGCACCCAGGATGGTGTACAGCGCCGTCTTGACGGACCTCACTTCCCTCTCCCATGTCCCTCCGAAGTGTGGGGCGTTTGGCGGGTAAACTGAAAGTGGACTTGACTGGAGGCCAGTTGGCGCTTCAGTTCTTCTGCCATGGCTCTGAAACTCTCTCTCAGCTCTGCCTCTCCTCCCCGAAAATTCGTCCCTTGGTCTGACAGGAGGGTGTGTGGCGTCCCTCTTCTTGACTGGAAACGCCGAAACGACATCAGAAATGAGTCGGTGGTCATGCTGTGCAACACCTCAAGGTGCACCGCCCTGGTTGTCATACATTTGTAGACTATTCCCCATCTTTTCTCGGTGCCTCTTCCTCTCTTGACCGAGAATGGCCCGAAGCAGTCTACTCCTGTGGAGTGAAATGCCCTCTCTCCTACTTTGAGGCGACAGGGTGGTAGATCTGCCATCTGCGGTATCGTAGGTTGGGCTCTCCATTTCTGGCAGTCAGCGCAGGTTCTCTGAAATCGACGGACCGCCTCTCTTCCCTGAAGAATCCAATATCTTCGCCGTATCTCTGCGAAAACCCTCTCTGATCCTGCATGGAACACTGCTCTGTCGTACTTCTGGATTATCAGCTCAGTGACTCTGTGTTTGGCTCCTAGGATGATGGGGTGCTTCACATCATCAGGCAGATCAGTTGCACGACGCAATCTACCCCCCACTCTAATCAGGCCCTGAGAATCAAGTTCTGGAGCGAGCGTCAGAAGTCTGCTGTCGGACGGGACAGGCTTCCCTTTCTGCAGACACTCAAGATCCTCGGGGAAAGAGTCCAACTGCGCTCTCTGCAACACGAGCAGCTCTGCTTCGGCATAGTCAGCAGCACTGAGATTTGTAGTGTTGGGGAGGTCTTTATGATGCCAGAAAAATGTCTTCCTCTCCAGGTCCTCCAATGAGGGGCAGTCCTCCAAGTCGGGACCCTCAGAGACCGGGGCCTGACTTAGCCCACAGAAAGGGGTTTGCTTCAACTCTGGTTCATCTTGCACCTCCGTCACAACCGGCTGGCTAACTTTGTGGTGCGGCAGGTACCAGGCCTCCTTTGTGATTTCAGCCCTGCTGTCGAGTTTCTTGACATAACCAGCAACCACCAACTTGTTCATCTCCTCTCTGTAGATCTCAGCTTGGTGAGGATCTCTGGCCAGCCTTCTCTCTGTGCTCTTGAGGTAGTTATTGACCACCTCCTTTGGGACGTGCAAGGTGGGCATGTCCTCTCTTCTCAGGAGTGGGGTGGCGTACCTCTGCACTCCCTCGATGTTTACTCTGGCAGTCTTCTTCTCAAGGAGAGCCACAGTGTACTTATCCTCCTTCGATCGCACCATCTCCTTCTCGTTCTTGAATGGCAGGATGTCTAACTGCCAGAGCCGTTCCACGTGACTGAGGAGGGCTGCGTCTGCTGAAGTTGCTTTACTGTAGAGGCACTGGGTCGGGGCAGGTCTCTGGTTGGAGATGTGAAATGGACCTTGTAGGGTCCATCCCAGTCTGGTTTTGATGGCGGCAGGACATCCTCTGGGTCCCAGGTAGACGGTGTCTACTGGGGTGATGAGGTCGATGTGGTCTGAGCCAATCAGGATCGTTGGTGTTGCTCCACTGATCGGTGGTATGGGCAGGTTGCGAAGGTGCTGGTGCTTCTCTTTGAGCTGTGAGATGGAGTAGTCATACTGAGAGAGTGCAATCTGCTGACTGGTGAATACGTTACTGATGGTGTACTGTCTGTCTGGTTGACCAGCTGGTGAGATGGTGAGGGCGACCTGCTCACCGCTGATCTCTTTGACGTCTCGACGAATCGTGCGGATGGTTAGCACTTCTCTTGGTCCCCGGACACCCAACTGAAGAGCTGCGGAATGGAGGAGCAGGGTTTTCTCCGAACCATCATCCAAAACAGCATAGGTGTCCAACATCCGTCCTTGGTAATGTAGGTGGACTTGCACTGTCTTCAACATAACTTTCGAGCTCCCACAGGCTTTGTGGAAACAGAAGGCTCAGACCACAAACTTCCAATTCACCTGTCAAGAGATCCTGCAGGAAAATGCTGAGAGGCTGAAGGCACAGAGTTTCAGGGTACAGGAGAGAGTGACACATTACTGTATTAAGAGTGAGACAGGAAAGAGTCCCTTTGCAGTAAATGTCTTTCAGCAGTAAAAGCCTAAATCAGCTTTGATAAATGGGTCTCGTATGTAGAATACGCATGTAAATGTAGCTCTTGATGCCCATTCATATCAGTGTAAAGAAGATGTACCAACAATACCACCACCAATCATAATAATAATAATAATAATAATAATAATAATAATAATAATAATTAGACTTTTTTTGGGATATAGGTGGCGCTAGAGAGCTGATGGTTTTCATTTTTGTATTTTATAAAATTTTTTGCCGGTCACGATGTGCGTGCCAAATTTGGTGAGTTTTCGTGCATGTTTAGGGGGTCAAATTCACGTTTATTTGGGCAAAAGTATAATATAATATATAATATAATAATATAGAAGAACGAGAACGACAACGACAACGACAAACGAACGAAGAACAATAGAGACCTTGCCCTCCGGGCTCCGGGCTCGGTCCCTAATAATAATAATAATAATAATAATAATAATAATAATTATTATTATTATTATTCCATCCATCCATCCATCCATTTTCTACCGCTTATCCGGGGCCGGGTCGCGGGGGCAGCAGTCTCAGCAGGGATGCCCAGACTTCCCCGTCCCCAGACACTTCCCCCAGCTCCTCTGGGAGGATCCCGAGGCGTTCCCAGGCCAGCCGAGAGACATAGTCTCTCCAGCGTGTCCTGGGTCTTCCCCGGGGTCTCCTCCCAGTGGGACATGCCCGGAACACCTCCCTAGGGAGGCGTCCAGGAGGCATCCTAAACAGATGTCCGAGCCACCTCAGCTGGTTCCTCTCGATGTGGAGGAGTAGCGGCTCTACTCCGAGCTCCTCCCTGGTGACTGAGCTCCTCACCCTATCTCTAAGGGAGCGCCCAGCCACCCTACGGAGGAAGCTCATTTCGGCCGCTTGTATCCGGGATCTTGTCCTTTCGGTCATGACCCAAAGCTCATGACCATAGGTGAGGGTGGGAACGTAGATTGACCGGTAAATCGAGAGCTTCGCCTTTCGGCTCAGCTCCTTCTTCACCACGACGGACCGATACAACGACCGCATCACTGCAGCCGCTGCACCGATCCGCCTGTCAATCTCACGCTCCATCCGTCCCCCACTCGTGAACAAGACCCCAAGATACTTGAACTCCTCCACTTGGGCTAGGGTCTCTCCACCAACCTGGAGGGGGCAAGCCACCTTCCTCCGGTCGAGGACCATGGCCTCGGATTTGGAGGTGCTAATCCTCATCCCTGCCGCTTCACACTCGGCTGCGAACCGCCCCAGTGCATGCTGTAGGTCCGGGTTCGATGAAGCCAACAGGACAACATCATCTGCAAAAAGCAGAGATGAAATCCTGTGGTTCCCGAACCGGAACCCCTCCGGCCCCTGGCTGCACCTAGAAATTCTGTCCATGAAGATTATGAACAGAACCGGTGACAAAGGGCAGCCCTGCCGGAGTCCAACATGCACCGGGAACAGGTCCGACTTACTGCCGGCAATGCGGACCAGACTCCTACTCCGGTCATACAAAGACCGGACGGCCCTTAACAAGGGGCCCCGGACTCCGTATTCCCGGAGCACCCCCCACAAGACACCACGAGGGACACGGTCGAATGCCTTCTCCAAATCCACAAAACACATGTGGACTGGTTGGGCAAACTCCCACGAACCCTCGAGCACCCTATGGAGGGTATAGAGCTGGTCCACTGTTCCACGGCCAGGACGAAAACCGCATTGTTCCTCCTGGATCCGAGGTTCGACTATCGGTCGGATCCTCCTCTCCAGTACCCTGGAATAGACTTTCCCGGGGAGGCTGAGGAGTGTAATCCCCCTATAGTTGGAGCACACCCTCCGGTCCCCCTTTTTAAACAGGGGGACCACCACCCCGGTCTGCCAATCCAGAGGCACCGTCCCCGACAGCCACGCGATGTTGCAGAGACGTGTCAACCAAGACAGTCCCTGCACATCCAGAGACTTAAGGTACTCAGGCCGAATCTCGTCCACCCCCGGTGCCTTGCCACCGAGGAGCTTGCCAACCACCTCAGTGACTTCAGCTTGGGTGATGGACGAGTCCACCTCTGAGACCTCAGCCTCTGCTTCCTCCACGGAAGACGTGGCGACGGGATTGAGGAGGTCCTCGAAGTATTCCTTCCACCGTCCAACAATATCCCCAGTTGAGGTCAGCAGCTCCCCACCTCCACTGTAAACAGTGTTGGCGGAGACCTGCTTTCCCCTCCTGAGGCGCCGGACGGTTTGCCAGAATTTCTTCGAGGCCGACCGATAGTCCTCCTCCATGGCCTCCCCGAACTCCTCCCAGACCCGAGTTTTTGCCTCCACAACTGCTCGGGCTGCAGTTCGCTTGGCCTGCCGGTACCCGTCAGCTGCTTCGGGAGTCCCATGAGCCAGCAAGGCTCGATAGGACTCCTTCTTCAGCTTGACGGCAGCCCTTACTTCCGGTGTCCACCACCGGGTTCGGGGGTTGCCGCCACGACAGGCACCGGAGACCTTACGACCACAGCTCCGAGCAGCTGCTTCGACAATGGAGGTGGAGAACATGGTCCACTCGGACTCAATGTCCCCAGCCTCCCTCGGGACATGAGAGAAGCTCTCCCGGAGGTGGGAGTTGAAAGCCATGCTGACAGAGGGTTCCGCCAGACGTTCCCAGCAGACCCTCACAACACGTTTGGGTCTGCCAAGTCTGTCCGGTTTCCTCCTCCGCCAGCGAATCCAACTCACCACCAGGTGGTGATCGGTCGACAGCTCTGCCCCTCTCTTCACCCGAGTGTCCAAAACACGCGGCCGGAGGTCAGATGACACGACAACAAAGTCGATCATCGACCTCCGACCTAGGGTGGCCTGGTGCCAAGTGCACTTATGGACACCCCTGTGCTCGAACATGGTGTTCGTTATGGACAAACTGTGACTAGCACAGAAGTCCAATAACAGAACACCACTCGGGTTCAGATCGGGGAGGCCGTGCGATCCAATCACCCCCTTCCAGGTCTCACTGTCGCTGCCCACGTGGGCGTTGAAGTCCCCCAGTAGAACAATGGAGTCCCCAGTCGGAGCACTGTCCAGCACCCCTCCCAGGGACTCCAAGAAGGCCGGGTACTCTGCACTGCTGTTCGGCCCGTAAGCCGAGACAACAGTGAGGCACCTATCCCCGACCCGAAGGCGCAGGGATGCAACCCTCTCGTTCACTGGGGTGAACTCCAACACATGGCGGCTGAGCTGTGGGGCTACAAGCAAACCCACACCAGCCCGCCGCCTCTCACTGCGGGCAACGCCAGAGAAGTGGAGAGTCCAGCCCTTCTCGAGAGGTTGGGTTCCAGAGCCCAGGCTATGTGTGGAGGTGAGCCCGACTATATCTAGCCGGTACCTCTCAACCTCCCTCACAAGCTCGGGCTCCTTCCCCGCCAACGAGGTGACATTCCATGTCCCTAGAGCCAGTCTCTGTGTCCGGGGATCGGGTCGCCGGGCACCCTGCCGTCGGCTGCCACCCAATCCACACTGCACCCGGCCCCTACGGTTCCCTCGGTGGGTGGTGAGCCCACCGGAGGTCAGGCCCACGTCGTCCTTTCGGGCTGAGCCCGGCCGGGCCCCGTGGGCAAAGACCCGGCCACCAGGCGCTCGCTTACGAGCCCCAACCCCAGGCCTGGCTCCAGGGTGGGGCCCCGGCTGCGCCATACCGGGCGACGTAACGACCTTTGTTCTTTTTCTTCTCATAGGGGGTTTTGAACTGCTCTCAGTCTGGCCCGTCACCCAGGACCTGTTTGCCATGGGAGACCCTACTAGGGGGCATAAAGCCCCCCGGCAACATAGCTCCTGGGATCATGCGGGCTCTCAAACTCCCCCACCACGTTAAGGTGGCAGTTCATTATTATTATTTACATTTGTAAAACACTTTACATGTTAGAAAAGTCTCATGAAGCTACATATGAGGAGACATATGATGATGACAAATTAAATTAAAAATGAGATAAAAGTATGAATCAGAGGATTAGGAAATAAAAGCCTCAAAACATACATGTCTTTTTTAGGAGAATTCCTGTTAAATTCAAAAGCACACAGTGCTACGAGGGACTTTGTTCACCTCCAATTAAAAGGACAACCCCAGACAGCTGACTATTCTGTCGCTCACCACCACAGTGACTGTAGCAGTCTTTTTCCAAGCAAAAAGCAAAATTTCATGTTTGCGCGCTGCTCTAGCTTTCCAGTCAATGTCGCCATTTCGGAAAAATCGCAGAGGGGGGCGGCACTCTGTTACTATAAACAGTGCATGACAGACGTCAGTGTCACTCTGGGATCTCAGAGTTTTCACAGATATGCATGAGGCTTACCTTTAGCACATCTGACGGCCAAAAGTCGATGCTCATTCAAACATGTGTCATGTCATTAACAGAGATTTCATGATTATTACAAACCAAACCATTTGAAAATCTGTTGAAATTTGAGCAAGTTGAAGCTTGTTAAACAGTTCATGTCTCATCAACACAATGTTATGAGCGAGCGAGATTCCCGTAGTAAGATGGCCAACCTCTGCGGACGTCCGACTTCATTGGACAGCAGCGGTGACAAGGCATCCAGTGTTCCATATAAATCTATGCTTCCAGCAACATTCCTCATCGTTTCATAATTTTGAAACCTTTGACGATGGTTAAAGTGTCTATGATTAATCTTTGTCTGACAGAATTAATAGGATTAAATGAAGTGAAAAAGCTGCTGATTTCTTGCTATTTAGACAAGATCCATCCATCCATCCATCTATCCATCCATTTTCTACCGCTTATCCGGGGCCGGGTCGCGGGGGCAGCAGTCTCAGCAGGGATGCCCAGACTTCCCTGTCCCCAGACACTTCCTCCAGCTCCTCTGGGAGGATCCCAAGGCGTTCCCAGGCCAGCCGAGAGACATAGTCTCTCCAGCGTGTCCTGGGTCTTCCCCGGGGTCTCCTCCCAGTGGGACATGCCCAGAACACCTCCCCAGGAAGGCGTCCAGGAGGCATCCTTAACAGATATCCGAGCCACCTCAGCTGGTTACTCTCGATGTGGAGGAGTAGCGGCTCTACTCCGAGCTCCTCCCTGGTGACTGAGCTCCTCACCCTATCTCTAAGGGAGCGCCCAGCCACCCTACGAAGGAAACTCATTTCGGCCGCTTGTATCCGGGATCTTGTCCTTTCGGTCATGACCCAAAGCTCATGACCATAGGTGAGGGTGGGAACGTAGATTGACCGGTAAATCGAGAGCTTCGCCTTTCAGCTCAACTCCTTCTTCACCACGACGGACCGATACGACTGCATCACTGCAGCCGCTGCACCGATCCGCCTGTCAATCTCACGCTCCATCCGTCCCCCACTCGTGAATAAGACCCCAAGATACTTAAACTCCTCCACATCATTTAGACAAGATACTGCACTTTGCCAAACAATACATTAAACACGCACAGGAACATTTTTTAAAAACAGAAAACAGAACAGGTGTAAAATATGAGAAATCCGAGGTGTTCTGGACATGTGGCCCAATAATCTGTGTGCTGTGGTGGTGCAGCCAGGATAAAGGGAAAGAAAGTAGCTTTATGAAGGCTTCTTCTAGTTCGCTGAGCTTTCACACAGTGCCCAAGTGTTTTGTGTAAATTACAAAAAAAAAAAAAAAAAAAAAAAAAACTGGCAAGATGATGATGTCAAATACTAACACAAGATAAAGTCACAGCTACACATTAGAGAAAGACAAAGACAATCAAATCAAATCTGTAATTACATGAATTTTTTGTTTGCATTAAAAGAATTTCCACACAGTCGATGAAACAATTAGACCAGTACCAGTACTCTTTCTTCTTTATATCAATGACATTGACACTGCTTCCAGCTTATTGAAATGCATCTTGTTTGCAGATGATACTACTTTGGATTATGCTGGAGACAATATAAATGAAGTATTAGAAATTGTAGAAAAAGAGCTTCAGAATGTTATAAAATGGTTCAACGCTAACAAACTATCTTTGAACATCAGTAAGACCAAATATATGATTTTCAGTTACAGAAGGAAAGACGTTGACACAACACTGACAGTGGAAGGTATAGAGATCGAAAGAACAAATGAAATTAAGTTCTTAGGTGTACTGCTGGATGAGCAACTTACATGGAAATCCCATATAGAGTACGTTAAAACTAAGATTTCTCAAACCATTGCTGTTCTGTACAAATTGAAAGAGTCACTTCACAATAATTCTTTGTTTCTGTTGTACAATTCATTGATTATACCATATCTGACCTACTGCGTTGAAGTCTGGGGAAATGCTTGTAAGACCGACATTGAACCACTCTTCCTTTTACAGAAACGAGCGATTTGTGTGGTGAATGGAAGTGGTTACAGAGACCACACTAACCCAATATTTATAAAATTGAAATCCTTAAAAATTAAAGAATTGGTAGAACTCAACCTTCTTAAAACAATGTATAAAGCTCACCGGAAAAAATTACCATTTAATTTACAGAATAGATTTGCAAAGTGAGACAGTCAATATAGATTAAGAGGCATTGAAGTTTTCAAACGACCGGAATCAAGAACCAAATTGAAAGAAAGATGCATCACAACAAAAGGAATCAATTTATGGAATAAACTTGACAGTGAAATTAAGAAGTCTCAGTCCATTCACATCTTCAAGAAATGTTTAAAAGCACAGTTATTGGGAGGGTACGACTCTGTTTTAAAGAATGGTCAAACTTAGAATTGATTGTTTCTTTTGAAAATATTTCATTCAGGTTTTTTTTTTTTGTATTTACATTTTGGGAAATGGTTGTATTTGAACTGTAATTATTTGTGAAATGGTCGTATTTGTATTTTGATTTAGTGAAATGGTTGTATTGAATTTTGCATTTTTTTTTTGTGATATTTTAACAAATCTTGACAAATTGTCATTTATTTTATGTTGATAGGGGCAGACATCATAAGTCTCACTTCTTTCTGTTCCTTTTCATTTCTTTCTTTAAAAAAGAATGAAACAAATAAAATTAATCAATCAATCAAAACAATTCAATATTCTTGTCAGGAAAAAACAAAGAGTTCCACATTTTGATGTCCTGCTGAGGAGATAAACTCCTGACCGTGGTCGCTGAGACGATGACCTCTTTCAAAACAAGTTAATAAGTAACCAGGCGGCACTTTTTGATCACATGTCCTATAAATCACTTCATCCGCAAAGCCTAGGCATTGCCTACCAGAAACGGGCAAAGGAAGCAGTGTTTCAGCCTTTCATCGACAGATCTCCTCTAACAGACAGACATCAGGATGGGAAACATGATATGTCCAACTGAGGACATAGCGCTTCTGGCTTCTGTTGCTCGAGACATCTGTACGTTTCAAAACTACAACCCCAGCCCTCATTTCATCAACATGCTGTCCATCAACTCGTCACATCACCTGAGGAACCACTACGCAGCAGTGCAGAGCTCCTTGACACCGAAGCAGCTGGAGGAATTCAGTCAGAGCCTGAGAACCACCTTCGGCAGGGAGGGCAGGGTCACTCTTGGTGGTGTCGGGGTCGTGGCCCTGTCGCTGGCTATTCTGCTTGATACTCTCGCTAAACAGGTGAAGGGAGAATTTGTGCCAGATTCGGGACCTATTCCCAATTTGTTTCTCAAAAACCCGGGAGGGTACTACCCACCGAATGTCTTCACAGTCAGTAACTACCTGAGGCTGGTGCCCTACATTGCTAATAACCCTGAAAGAATGAGAGCAGAGACAGAGAGGTAGGTGCTGACTCCATGAATTCTACTTTAAAAATCTTGGAAGTGTTCTGTTGCAGGTTTCCCATCAAAAATTGTTAAAGAGGAGCCTCTAGTGTCCTACATTTGAAGAAAATTCAGAGAATTTAGTGTGAAAAATTACAATGTAAAATAATGACATAAACACTTTAAATTCCAAGTCTGCATTTATAAATCTGTTTCTGTCATCCCAAATGCTAGCTTGAATGCTAAACTCGAAATTCATACAGACTTTTTTGTCTGAAAATGAGCTGATATCACATCATCAAAATATTGCTATTTTGACAGTTTATACGTTGTTCTACATTTATGTCCTCACATTTTCTTTAATTTTCTTTTCATCTTCCTCAGGTACTTCAAGCTGTTCAAGAATGACAGAGAGAGTGAGGAGGTAATGAAGACTGAAGACATCACAGGAGTCAATGTGGCAGTTGAGCGCGTCATTTTCCAACACGTGAAACATCATCTTGTACGTATCACCAACTTGACCGACTGGGATCTTGATAAAATGGCTGAGGAGACTGGAGCGCATAAGGAAATTAAACCTAACGCAGTCACTCAAGGAAACTCAACTGAAACTGCTCATGGTGCTAAATCCAGAAAAAGACGCATTGTTAGTGATACTACTTTTAATCTGAACTGTGATCCAGAAGCAGCCAGCAAAATATTTTTGACTGAAGTGTTGAAGTCAAATGACACTCAAGAAGCTTATGAAAAATGTGAGCGTGACTTCGGGTCCTCACAGACGTGGTTACATTACATTGCAGGACTGGTCTTTACGGATTTGATCTTTGGTGAAGTCTTTGCTTTGACACGAGGAGAAGATGCACTGAGAGCTCAGAGAGAAGACTTCGACCTGAGGGCCAATTCACTTTTAAAGTGGAAAGAGTAGCTCACTCGACACATGGCTAATGAAAAAAAAAAAAAGAAAGACAAAGAAATACATAATCATCCATTAGTGGTGGTGTTGGAAACAATAAAAAAGACAACCTTTATGTTACTGTGATCATTCATATGGTTTGAAAGTAAACACATTTCCAATTTGGATTGTAATTTTGATTGTGAATAAAACTAAACAGATTTGAAAGAAAGTGTTCGTTTATGAGGTCTTCTGTTTTTCTTTTTTTAACACTGAGTAATGGAAATTGCACAATTCTTTAAATATTTTATTTTTTTCGCCTTTATTTCACCAGGTCAGTCCCACTGAGACACAATGATCTCTTTTTTAAGGAAAGTCTGGTCAAGACAGCAGCTTAAAACATAGTTTGGAGTATTAGAACAGACAGTGCAGAGGTCACATAAAATGCAATCAGACGAGATAAACACAAATACCAATCAGAGTAATAAAGCTAAATAATGGAGCTATCATGTAAAGTAGGAGCAACAAAAATATGATTGAGATTCCAGGTTCCCAATAACATTTTTGAATGTTTCAAGAGAGAATTTCTCCAAGTTCAAAGTTTTCTGTAGCAAACTCCAGGCAGCGGGTACAGAAGGAGTGGTTACAAGGATCAATTCAGAGGTTGTTACAAATCTCAGAGCTCCATGATACACAGAGTCCAGTGATTGCAGATATATTGCAGGAGCATACATATGAAGAAGATCACCATAATCCAAGACAGAAAGGAAGGTGGCAGCAACCAACTTTTTCTTGACTGCAAAAGTTAAACATGTCTTGTGGTGATAGAAGAAACCCACACTGTTCAATTTGGTTTGTATTTGTCTTCCTTTCATTGCAAACAAATAGCCAAGGTGCCATGGTCCAAGGTTTGTGTTATCGATCACAGTCAGTCGGCAAGATGTTGAAAGCTCAGCATTTCAGTGGAGATTGTGAAAGATTAAGTCACTGCCAAATATCACTGAGAAGGAGAACACAGGAAAAGCACATCTGGCTTCCAGTGGATAAAACAGAGAGAACAGGATTGGAGAGAGATCAACAAGAAAACAAAACATCATTAGAAAGCAAACTACTTGCTGCAGGCATCATGGAAACTGAAGGCTCAGACCACAAACTTCCAGTTGGACTGTCAAAAGATCCTGCAGAAAAACAGTGAGAGAAAGAAGAGAGACCACAGATTACAGAAGAGAGTGATAAATGGCTGTATTAAGAGTGAGACAAGAGGGATGCTAAGGTCAGTAAAGGTCTCCTTGCAGTTTAAAAGAGTACTAATGATGCTAACAGCTGGGATCCAGCCACTGGAAGCAGAGACACAAGAAAGGTATTTTTGAACTGATCTCACTTTGTAAATGATCGGGATAGGGCGT
This sequence comes from Salarias fasciatus, assembly GCF_902148845.1. NCBI lineage: Eukaryota > Metazoa > Chordata > Actinopteri > Blenniiformes > Blenniidae > Salarias > Salarias fasciatus. The sequence goes on from NC_043762.1 coordinate 17,899,792, forward strand.
GGGTCCAAAATCTTCGGAGTATTCCTTTAAACCCCAATCAGCCGAACAGAAAGTTTTCCAGGGTGACCTGCAGCTCTACATGTAAGCGTTGAACTTTTTATTCCAGGAGTCAAATACAAACAAACCGGTTCTCCAGGACGACCCTCTTCTTCACTGCTCAAAACATGAATGGACAGAATTGCATAAATGGTTTGGAACATCACATTTGAGAAATACTTCGTTGTGGCATAACACAGCAGTGCGGACTGGCAAAAGAGCATTTTTTTTTAGAAGGAACAAATTGATAAAGAAATACGTAAAACAAGTGAACTCTTTAGGATGTGGTGTTTATGTCCTTTGATGAGATCATTCAAAGATATAGAGCTGACGTCACACACCCGGCCTCACAATGCACCCAGATAGCATACGGATGTGGGCCACTTCAGGCAACAATCTGGCACTGTAGGCATTCTTCTGGGCCGCAAAAAACAGATGTAAGCCTAAACTGGCCCATGTGGTAAATACTACATTTGGCCCATACCTCATAAAACAAATATGGCCCATGTTTGGCAAATACGTGGCAGAGTAGGGAATAATTATTCTGTAGGTGAACCAAGGCTGGGCCACATATGGTTCGACACACGTGGCCCACCTTTGCTGAAACTCATTTGGGCCAGTTTTGGCCGAAAGACGGCAGTCAGCATCGACTAATCTGGATGTGAGCCTAAAGTGGCCCGCATGTAACATGGTGGGGTCCTTTGTGAAGTACAAATGTTGCAGGGCAAGAAAAGACAAGAAAAGCTATGTTCGTTTGCTTCTCTCATTGAACAGCTGTCCACTATTACTTGCTCCTAGTTGTATCTACAATTTCAATTAGCAGACACTTTTGTCCAAAGCAACGTACAACAGATATAACATACAACCATTACACTCACATTTAAAACTAGGGACAATTTAGGATGACCAATTAATCTAACATGCATGTTTTTGGACTGTGGGAGGAAGCCAGAATAGGTACCCCATGCAAACTCCACACAGAAAAGCCCCAAGCCCTGGCCAGTACTTGAACCCAGGACCCTCTTACTGTGAGACGAGACCATTAACTACTACGCCACCATGCATAGCTATGCAAACTGCTACTGCTTTTCTTTTGTCCACATCATCCGTTATTAACTAAACTATAAACATAAGATAAGATAAGATAAGATAAGATAAGATAAGATGACTTTATATTCCTTTTTCAGTGGAATGTTCCATGATGTACCTGAACATGTCACCCACAGTGAGAGGTTTTTTTTTGTTTTGTTTTATTTGTTTGTTTTTTTGTTAATGAAGTCAACTACTAAGTCTGTATGCCGTGAAGGATCATATCTTTATTCAAACTCTACTTTCCGTTATGGTTTTTCCTGCTTCAAGTCGGAGTTTTCCAAATTACCGAGTCCTTTAAATGCATCATATTTGAATTGACGAATGGGCGCAAGGAAGCAATTGCTGCAAACCTGCAGCTGTGAATTCTATCCAGAACAGAAGAGAAGTCATGGTGAGGTAAGTCCCTGAACAAAAAATAAAAGAATTAATTAATCTGTCTGTTGGAAACATTTAGCTCTTATTGTTGGAATTTTACATTGTTTTGTCAGGTTGCCAGTGCTGCAAAAATGTTAGGTAGTTAACATTCACTTTTCTGTAAGGATAAAGTGACCAGTGCTGAAAAGGCGTGCCACACAGCTCACATGTAAGTTAGCTACAATACCTATTTTGCAGTATACGTGTGATGCTGTTCTACAGCAGAAATCAAGATGAAGCTGTCACCATATGTAAAAAAAAGAAAAAGAGGGTGAAGTACAGAACAAATCTCCCCAATTCTGAATGAATTGAACTCTATGTTTTATTACTGTAACTTCAGGTTAAATGTGAAGTTTGTCAGAGTGTTTGATCAAACTGCTTTACTCAAGTTCACTTGGTATGTATCAGTGCCATCTTTCATTGTTGTCTGAGCGAGCAGATATTGGGTCAGTGATCAGATGCCTTCAGATTCATTTTATTTAAAAAACCTTTTTTTTGTTTGGTTTCATGATAAGGTTTTTGTAGTTAGCACTTCACTGCAACCATGTCCAGTAACCACAGAGCTGCTTTACTGAGTCAACAAAATATGTTCTTTTGTGCATTTCTTAAAGGGCCAGATGAAGATGAGATGATGCTGGGGCCATGATTGTTTTGCAGTGAGCGTTGGAGGTCAACAAGTGTTCTACTGAGTCAGAATTTTGTTTTTTTTTTTTTATTTTGTTTTGCCTATTTTGGGGCACAGGTTAAAAAAATAAAGGATCATTAATTCTCTACTTTTCACAAGTTGTTTCTCGTGTCTGGTTATTTCTTCATTTCTTCAGAAGGTATCTTCATCTTTGACCCTGATGAGTCCCAAGACTGGACCACTGCATGCCACCATTTAACACAATATCTGGAGGCACCAAAATAATATGTAGCCACAAATTCACACGACACCAGTTCTGCTTCATTTATATGATGTGTTCATGTTTGACCTAGAACTTTGTCATGGTGTAGGCTCGACAAGATCTGCCCAGATAGCAAAAATTTTTCAGCCTATATCTGGCCCATACCTGACATGTTCATACGGCCCACGTACCACATGGAAGGATGGCACTTGGGAGGTCCGCTCCTGTTTGCCAAAAGTGGGCCACAATCAAGTCTTCACACTGCCAGATGTCAACCATAAACCGGCCAAATAAACCAGCACTCACCCAAATTTGGGCCACTAGCAAAATTCTTTTGGCCCATATCTGGCCCATACCTGACATGTTCATACGGCCCACATACTGCATGGACTGATGGCACTTGGGAGGTCCGTTCCCCTTGTGCCAAAAGTGGGCCACAACCAAGCCTTCACAATGCCAGATGTCAACCAAAAACAGGCCAAATAAACTTGCACTCAACCGAATGTGGGCCACTGTATGCTTTTATTCTGGCCCATATACGATATGGAATGATGGCACAAAGGTGGTCCACAGTTGTTTGCCAAAAGTGGGCCACAACCAAACCAGCACAGTGCCAAGTGTCAGCCAAGAGGAGACCAAATAAATCAGCACTCACCCAAATTTAGGCCACTGTGCACAAAATTTTTTTGCTAGTGGCCCACATTCGGTTGAGTTCTGGTAGATTTGGCCTGTTTATGGTTGACATCTGGCATTGTGAAGGCTTGGTTGTGGCCCACTTTTGGCAAACAGGAGCGGACCTCCCAAGTGCCATCATTCCACGCGGTATGTGGGCCATATGAACATGTCAGGTATGGGCCAGATATGGGCCATAAGAATTTTGCTATCTGGGTACCAAAGTTACCCAAGTTACGACTCCTGGGGGATAAGACAGTAATGCCAGGAATAAAAAAATGCAAATATAGGGGTAATTAAAACAACTGCATGGGTAATTCTGAACATGTGGAAGAACCCTTCTCCTCCAGAGTTTAATAGGTGGAAAGAAAATATGTTGAGAATTGTAACATATGAAAAGTTACTGGTCAGAATAGATAATGACATGGATCATTTTTATGACTCCTGGAGGCAGATTGTTACACACATGTTACACACAGATTGTTACACACGTTAATCACTCATGTGTATGTTAAATTAAAGAAATGTACGTGTTTTTGTTTCTCAAACTGCATAAATAGGCATGTGCCATATAGGCCTTATAGTGTAATGTATATATGGTTGCCTGTTTGTGTTAAAAGTTGTAAAAATGAAATAAAAAAACTTGAATAATAAAAAAAAGACGAGGACAAGATTCTCGGTCGACAGTGACAAAATTGTTATGGGTGTGGTGTGTTGCATTGAGATTATCAGAGCATACCACACACAATACGCAAGGTCTGTAAGAGATTGAAAAAAAAAAACCTGATGTGTATATACCCCGCATTAGATATAAGAAATCTCAGTGGTGTGAAGGACATGTGGCCCATTAATTCGTGTGTGGTGGTGCAGCCAGGAGAAAGGGACAGGAAATAGCTGTATGAAGACTCCATAGTTCATTGAGCTTTCACACAGTGCCTCAGTTTGTTATGTCAATAAAAAAAAAAACTGGCAAGAAGAAGATGTCCAATATCAACACAAGATAAAGTCACAACGCACTGTGTGGGGACTGGAAGATTTTTTGGCATAGGGACGCCAAAAAGAGCGGTCAGGGGATTTAGTTCCAAATTTGTATTGAGGGCCTGTTTGGCCTCTTTTCCATCAAACCGGTTCCCGGGCCAAATCGGGGCCGGCACCCAATATTGAACCGGTTCTTCTGTTTGCACCAACCGTGGCCCCGGCCCCGGCTCCCTAAAGTCGGGGCTTTTCAGGAACCAGTTACTTCCTGGTCCAGATCAGGCCCCGATCAGGCCCCTGCCACTCACCGACTAACCCCAGCCCCCTATTAAAATCATCAACAACAAAATCACAGGGTGCAGGTAAAATCACAGCAGGAGTGCTCTGTAAAATCTCTTTAAAATTTGCAGCCACTTCAGGAGTAAGGTGGCGTCTCCTCACTGTTCTCACCGGGGCTTCCAGCTGGTTGAAACTGGTGATGTTAAAAAACACACAGTAGTGGTCAGACACAGCCAGGTCAACAACAGAGGACACACTGATGGAAGGACCGTGGGTTATAACCAGGTCCAGGTTGTGTCCTCTGTTGTGAGTTGGCTGTGTGACACGCTAAACAGTTGAAAAGGTTTAAAAAGTCTCTGGACATAGAGTCCAAGATGTCATCAACATGTAAGTTAAAATCACCAGTTAGTAAAATTCTACTATATTTAGAATGAATTATTGTTAAAAGTTCTGAAAATTCACTAATAAAAAGACTAGAGTAATGAGGGGGTCTGTACACTGTTAAACAGAGGATCGGGGGACTGCTGAAAACAAAGGCGTGGTGTTCAAAGGAGGTAAAAGTATTAAAAGCTACTGCACACGCATTCATTGAGTTTTTTAAAATGGAAGGTGTCCCTCCACCCCTCTTACCCTGTCTAGTTGAAAATAAAAAGTTAAAACTGGGTGGGGAAGCCTCAGTGAGGATAACAGGTGCATCAGTGCCAAGCCATGTCTCAGTTAAAAGCAGACTGTCTAAGTTACTGTCTAAAATAAAATCATTAATAATGAAAGATTTGTTTAAGAGAGAGCTCACATTCAGCAGCGCCATATTGATGGTGGTGGGCGACTGAATGTGCTCTCTCTGTGAAGTTTCACTGATAAAAGAGTCTTTTGTTTAAAAACAGTCTGAGGGATGTGATGTCTGGAGGAGGTGATGACAGGGATGCTGTGGATAGTGTGTGGTGTGTCCGGGGGCAGTGAAGGTGTGTGAGGGGTGTGTGCGGCGTGTGGTGGATGGGGGGGCTTCCAGGTAGTCAGTCATTGGGGGATTTGTTTACTGCGTGCTGAATGTTACCTGCTAAAATGGAGCTGCCCAGCATGCTCAGGTGAAGTCCGTCCTGGTGATAAAAAGCTGGGCGGTTCCAGAAAAGATTAAAATTGTCAATTGTCTTCACGTTTTTTTTTTAACTGTCTTTTAATCTTCCTCAGGTACTTTAAGCTGATCAAGAATGACAGAGAGAATAAGGAGGCACTGAAGACACATAACTCTGAAGACGTCACAGGAGTCAATGTGGCAGTTGGGCATCTCATACTAGAACATGTGAAAAATCATCTTGTACGTATCAGCAACTCCACCTACCTTGATGAAATGGCTGTAAATACTGGAGAGCAAGGAAACTCAACTGAAACTGCTCATGGTTCTAAATCCAGAAAAAGACGTATTCCTCCCCGTGATAGACATACCACTTTCACTCTGAACTGTGATCCAGAAGCAGCCAGCAAAACATCTTTGACTGAAGTGTTGAAGTCAAATGAGACTCAAGAAGCTTATGAAAAATATCGGAGTCGATCTTCGTACTCACGGTCGTGGTTACATGACACTGCAGGTCTGGTCTGGATGGATTTTATCAACAGTGAAGCCTTTGATTTTAAACGAGAGGAAGACGCACTGAGAGCTCAAAGAGAAGACTTCCACCTGAGGGCCATTTCACTTGTAAAGTGGAGAGAGTAGCTCATTGTACACACGGCTAATGAAATAAAAAAAGAAAGAAAATAAAAAATAACAACAGTAATTAGCTGTGGTGGTGTTAGAAACAATAAAAAAGACAACCTTGTTGTTGCTGTGATCATTCATGTTTTCAAAGTAAACACATTTCCAATATGTATTGTAATTTTGACTATAAATAAAAACTTAACAGATTTGACTGAAACTGCTTGTTCGTGAGGTTTTTTGTTTTGCTTTTTCATTGCTGACTCTTAGAGATTGCACCCAAAAGCAATTTTAAAATGCTAGTCAATATGCAATTCAACCAAATTCCTCAGCTGTGTCAGGGAACAAAATAACAAAACAAAAATCAAACCAAGTTAATAATATCATCTGCAATGTGTACCGCTCAGTTTGGTACACTTTTGTCTCTCTTTCTTTCCAAACAAATAGCCAAGGTGCCATGGTCCAAGGTTTGTGTTATCGATCACAGTCAGCTGGCAATGTATTGAAAGCTCAGCATTTCAGTGGAGATTGTCAATGATTAAGGCCCTGCCAAAATACTGAACCTGTTCATGTATTGACAGTGAGGTTATTCCGCAATCAGCTCAAGGAGGAAAACCTGATTGTAAAATGATGGAATCAATAAAAATGATACCAACTGGAGTCAACAAAATAGGTGAGTTAAAAATGATGATTAAAGAAATCTCATGATCACACACACAAATAGTCCAGTTCACCACTAAACATCCTCAGGGAACAAACTGCAGCTTGTAAAGTGTATTAAATGGGATTCCAGGGTTTCACTCATAGATGAAGATATTTACAGTCCATAGTTTTCTGTGTTGGTAGCATGCCCACAATGCTGATGGAGTATCTGATTTTGAAAAGTGAACATGAAAGTTAAATGAGAAGTTTATGTTCTATTTGGATTTTGTCACTAAGAGAAAGTTTAAAACAATATTAGACAGTTCCAAACAGAAATACGACCATGCAACAGACTGAGAACAAAGACTGATGATAAATGTCAACAAAAGTGGAGAAAAATATAATGCAGCAATAAAAGAAAATCAGTGGCAATAAAATAAAGAATTGTGCACATGAGATGATAAAATTCTGAAGAAAAAATACTTTTTTGCAGAAAGAACAATTAAGGTCAGTGTTGGTGACTGATGGTGTTCAGGACACGGGTCCAATGTGTGGTGGTATATCCAGGAGAAAGGAAAAGAAAACAGCTGCATCCAAGCAACATTCTAGCTCATAGAGCTTTCACTCAGTCCCTCAGTGTGCTATGTCAATAGAAATGGGCAAGATGAAGATGTCAAACATGAACACAACATAACGACACAGGTACACATTTAAGAGGCCAAATCAAACATTTTTGTAAAAAAAAAAAAAAAAAAAAATGAAAAGTGCACATTTTAATATCCTGTTGATAGAACAAACCTCTGACCATGGTTGCTGAGACGATGACCCCTTTCCAAACGACTGGTGAATAAGTAACCAGACTGAAATTTTTGATCACAGTTCCAGTAAATAAGTTCATCTGCAAAGTCTACGGATATCCTGTCAGAAACAGAAAAAAATCAGTGGATTTGAATTTCCAGCCTTTCATTGAGAGATCTCCTCTAACAGATCAGAATGGGAAATATGCAATGTCCAGCTGAGGACGCAGCGCTTCTGGCTTCTGTTGCTCGAGACATCTGTCCGTTTCCAAACTACAACCCCAGCCCTCATTTCATCAACATGCTGTCCATCAACTCGTCACATCACCTGAGGAACCACTACGCAGCAGTGCAGAGCTCCTTGACACCGAAGCAGCTGGAGGAATTCAGTCAGAGCCTGAGAACCACCTTCGGCAGGGAGGGCAGGGTCACTCTTGGTGGTGTCGGGGTCGTGGCCCTGTCGCTGGCTATTCTGCTTGATACTCTCGCTAAACAGGTCAAGGGAGAATTTGTGCCAGAGTCGGGACCTATTCCGAATTTGTTTCTCAAAAACCCGGGAGGGTACTACCCACCGAATGTCTTCACAGCCAGTAACTACCTGAGGCTGGTGCCCTACATTGCTAATAACCCTGAAAGAATGAGAGCAGAGACAGAGAGGTAGGTGCTGACTCCATGAATTCTACTTTAAAAATCTTAGAGGTGTTCTGTTGCAGATTTCCCATCAAAAATTGTTAAAAGCCTCTTGTGTCCTACATTTGATAAAATGCAGAGAATTTATTGTAAAAAATACAATGTAAAGGAATGACATGAACACTTTATACTCTAACTCTGCACTTATAAATATGTGCACATCATCGCAAACGCTACCTTGAATGCAAAACTCAAATTAAATTCATACAGACTTAGACTCTCTTGAAGTGGGTGAAAATTACTCATGAGTGTATTATTGTCAGTTATACATTGGTCTATGCCTTTTTCTTTAGTATGTCATTTAATCTTCCTCAGGTACTTCAAGCTGATCAAGAATGACAAAGAGAAGAAAGAAGCTTTCAAGACACATAACTCTGAAGATGTCACAGGAGTCAATGTGGCAGTTGTGCAACTCATTCTCGAACATGTAAAAAATCATCTTGTACGTATCACCAACACCCCCAATCTTGATGAAAAGGCTGTAAACACCGGAGGGCATGAGGAAATTAAAGAAAATGCAGTCAAACAAGGAAACTCAACTGAAACTGGACCTGAAATTGCTTACGGTGGAAAATCCAGAAAAAGACGCATTACTCTCCCTCAAAAGACCATTAAAGTTTATCTTAACTGTGATCCAGAAGCAGCCAGCAATATGTATATAAGTGAAGTGTGGAAATCAAATAGCACTCAAGAAGCTTTTGAACACTGTCGCCACGGAGTCACGTACTACCCACAGACGTGGTTACATTACACCGCGGGCCTGGTCTGGATGGATTTTATCAACAGTGACATCTTTGATTTCTATCGAAAAAAAAAGGTACTGAGAGCTCAAAGAGAAGATTTCGATTTAAGAATAAATTCACTTTTAAAGTGGAAAGAGTAGCTCAATGTACACATGGCCAATGGAATGGAAAAGCAAGACAATAAAATACCAATTAGCTGTGGTGATATTAGAAACAATAAAATGACAAACCTTTTTGTAACTGCAATCATTCATATGGTGTTAAAAATGTGTACATTTTAACTGTAAATAAAACTAAACAGATTTGAACGAAAGTGATTGTTGCTTAAAAGCCTTCTGTTTTTTCTCTTTATTTGATATTTATCTGAGTAGAGATTGCATATCTACCCAATAGGGATTTCAATATGCAATTCAATTAAATTCTTCTGTTGTGTCAGGGAACCCCCCCCCCCCCCCCCACCCCCCCCCACAGCCCAAAAAAAAAAAAAAAAAAGTACTAATGTTGCTTGCAGTATCTACAATACTGCTCAATTTGTTTTGTTTTTGGCTGTCTTTTATCCACAAATAGCCAAAATTTGCGTTATCAGTCACACTCACTTAGCAATGTGTTGAGCGATCAACATTTCAGTGGAGACCGTTGATCGTTCAATCACTGCCAAACATTGGGAGGGAGAGCACACTGGGAAAGTACATCTGGTTTCTAGTGGATAAAAAGAGAGATAGGACAGAGATCAACAAGAAAACTAATAGACAGTAATTTGAAAGAAAACTACTTGCTGCAGACTTTACGGAAACAGAAGGCTCAGACCACAAACTTCCAATTCATCTGTCAAGAGATCCTGCAGGAAAATGCTGAGAGGCTGAAGGCACAGAGTTTCAGGGTACAGGAGAGAGTGACACATTACTGTATTAAGAGTGCGACAGGAAAGAATCCCTTTGCAGTAAATGTCTTTCAGCAGTAAAAGCCTAAATCAGCTTTGATAAATGGGTCTCGTATGTAGAATACGCATGCAAATGTAGCTCTTAATGCTCATTCATAATTATCAGAGTCCACAAGATACGTGATGATACCAACAATAATAATAATAATAATAATAATAATAATAATAATAATAATAATAATAATAACTATTATTATTATTATTTACATTTTTAAAACACTTTACATGTTGGAAAAGTCTCATAAAGCTACACATGCGGTGACATATGATGATGAAAAATAAAATTAAAAATTAGAAAAACGTACGAATCAGAGTATTTTGTGAGGATTAGGAAATAAAAACCTCACAACATACGTGTCTTTCTTAGAAGAATTCCTGTTAAATTCAAAAGCACACAGTGCCACAAGGGTCTTTGTCCACCTCCAATTAAAAGGACAAAACCAGACAGCTGACTATTCTGTCGCTCACCACCACAGACTGTAGCAGTCTGCTGGCTTTTATCCAAAGACAGAAGTTGCATCGCCACTCATCTTTCTGTGAAAAACAGCAAATGCACAACCAGCCGCGCTGTTGCGCCCCTAGCGTTGTGGCTGTGAAATACTTCGACGCAGAGCGTGTCGGTGGTAGGGACTGCGTTGACGCGACGCACTGCCCTATGCGTAGTTTTTTTAGACGCAGATACCAATAAAACTATTCCGCGTTTGTTAAAAGGAACATAAAGACGTGAGTACACTAACCATGGACCCTGTCTGTTATGGTGTATTAGAAGGACTGATTTAGAAAAGCAAATTCTCCGCGGAGTGACCATTCAGTGGTCTGCCATTAGCCTAGCCTAGCTTAGCTTAGCTCAGTCGGTGAGTTTACTTGTCAGTGCTGACGGGCCAGCGCGGAAAGCTCTATATGTCTGTGATAACCAGGAGAGATCATGCAGACGACGCTTGTGTTATAACTGAATCGCTCTGAGCGACGCATCGTGAGTCAACATTAAGACGAATTCATAGTCGCATCGTCTACGTCGCCGCGACGCACACCCTCCCTCAACGGTTGTACTCTTGCCTCATTTCCGGTTCTCTGCTTTTCCGGTTTGTCCCGCTTCTCGCCATCGCTCAGCAGTTGGAGCTGTTTACTGTTTATAGAAATGGAGCAAATTGAGGAGCGTCTCATCACAGAGGTCAGGAAGTACGAGCACCTCTACAACTCCTCCTGCAGGGATTATAAAGACAGCAAAATGACCTACAACTCGTGGAGGGAGATCGCCCACGGCATCGGTTTGGATGCAGCCGAGTGCATGAAGAGGTGGAAGAACCTGCGGGACAAATACGTTCGGCGCCGCAAGAAGATGGCATGCAGGAGCGAGGATGCGGACGACAGAAGGGCCCCGGCTTTCTATGAATACCTATCCTGGCTGGAACCGCATGTGAAACATCGGGAGGAGTCGAAGTTGAAATCTAAGGTAGATAACTGAGTGAACAAGTTAAGCTAGCAAGCTAACAATGTTTGTAAACATTCGTGGCACATGCAAACCAAAACCCCAGATGGCATATAATATCGATTTTATTTCTGATTTGCGCAAGGAAATTTTCAAATAACTGACTTTTATTGTCATGGTTTCTCTAAAATGGATTGTATTATTTTTTTTTTTTTTGTATGGACAAAAGCCAACTATCTGCTTTTCCTTATTAACAGATGACCCCACACAGGACCTTGGACTCGGATCTAAGGTCTCCGTCCGCTTCAGAGCCCCCTTCTCCTCCGACACCGACTCCATCAACACAGCCCATGTCCCCCTTGTCAACCGCTCCCTCCGTGCCAGCACAATCCCACACGTCGAGAGTCAGAGCGCGCAAACGGAAACGCGTTGACGAGGACGACGTGCTGAGCAGACAGATGACGCAGCTTGAAGAACGTCGGCTGGAACTTCAACAGAAGCTTGGACCGGAGAGCGATGAGTGTTCAAGATTCGGACAGACGGTCGGGGACATGCTGCGGAGAGTGCCAGAAAGCAAGAGGGCTGATGTCATGTATATGGTGTTCACCACGCTGTATGAACACAGACTGAAGCCAACGTGAACTTGCAGACACTTTCTTTTACATTTGATGAAGTTTAATATGTTTAGCTAATATTTGTACATTAATTTATAGTTTCATATATGGTATTGTTACATTTTCTCTCATTAAAGGTAACTCATTTTATAATTTTGCACTTGATTGCTACCTCATTGCACAAGAAATAAAACTGTTGGTTTGGAAACAGTTGGATGTTTATTTATAACAAGTCACCTGCCCCCAGTCAGCACGCCTTTTGTGGTATTCAGCACCTGTCTGCACCGTTGACTTCGTCTGTGTCTGCAAGGTAAGGACCTCACCAGTCTTCACCATATCCACTGGTAGAAACTTGAATGGTCTTCCAAGAATTCTCAACCTTGCTGCCTTGGTGTCAAAGGTGTTCTCGAAGAAACTGGCTGGCCCGGGACTTGGGAGTGAGGTTAATTCATCTACTGATCTCTCTTCAGAGTCTCTCAATGACAAAAAAAAAAATTGGTAAGAACATTGTTATATACCAGTGATGATTATCACAAAATCCATATGTGTTTGATCTGTAGCACACCTGGAATGGCCTTTGTGAGGTTGCAGTGCAGAAGGAAGACAGCATCAACTGTCACATGGGTAACCTTAACTGCATCAGCATCAATCCAACATCCATTACTATGAAGGGATACTGGTCATCGCACGTGGTGTGTGCTTTGGCTGCAGTGACTCCTATTTCAACTAAGATAAAACATTTGGACAGAAAACATTTGTTGTTTCATATCTTTCAGCTCCAACTCCAACCACATCTTCTCTTGTTCATCCTCCACTGTTCATTGTGAACGAAAGGTAAACATTACCACTGATTATGGAGGTGACATTCAAACCTGTCACTGAGCTGCCAGGTGTCTTGCTCACAGAAAAGCATAACTCATCCTTGAGGAAGGTCCAAACTACTTCACTTCAGGCCTGACATGCGTCGGATTGGTAGTATATATTAAAAACTGTCTGCTTTGGGGTTTATTTCTTTTCTTTTTAACTTTCAAGGACCCACATTTTTGTGCTTGAATACATGAAATACATGAAAGTGCACTATTGTGAGATATATTTCATGAATGTCAATTCAGAGTTCAAAAACTGATGGGAAGCTGTTTAATGGCTAAAAATACATCGTAATGTATGTATAATAAGGTCATTGGCTTGGTTGTTTTCTAAGCTAAACACTAAAATAAGGCTAAATAATGAGGCCAAAAGGTGTCTTTGTGTTATTGTTTTGTGTTTTTAGTCACAGTGGAAAGAAAAATAAATGCACTTATTGTTAGAGATAATGCTAAACACAAAGAACTCAGGGTAGCTTTCCCTGATTACCACATAGTAAAGATGATATAAGATAATAGAAAAGATAATAAGCTTGCTCTCAATGGCACTAACAGCAGACCCATTAGTATATTGCCTGTTCTGAGTAAGATTATGGAAAAGCTTATATTTGCACAGATTTCACAATATTTTAGGAATTTTAATCTTGCCTCTGATTCTCAGCATGCTTTTAAAGACTGTCACTCTACTTCCACTGCACTTGTTCATATGACTGATGACTGGCTGTGTAAACTTGATGCAAGAAATTATGTTGGGGCGGTCTTCTTAGATTTTAGTGCAGCCTTTGATATGATCGATCACAACTTGTTGTTGGACAAACTATCCGCATATGGTTTTTCTGGTTGCTCTCTTAAGTGGTTTAAGAGTTATTTATCAAATCGATCTCAGTCAGTATACTTCAATGGTAGCTTTTCTTCTGTACTGGGGCTAGACTGTTGAGTTCCACAGGGTAGCTGCCTTGGTCCTCTGTGTTTCTCGATATTTACAAATGATCTTCCTTTTATCTTAAAGAAATCCTCTGTTGCCATGTATGCTGATGATTCTACAATATATTACGGGTCGGAGAACATGCGGATCCTAAATAATACGCTTCAAAGTGAGCTAGACCAGGTATTTGAATGGGTGGTATCTAACAAGTTAGCATTAAATATAAGTAAAACAAAGTGCATGACTCTAAATTATAGAAGGCAATCAATGAATAGTAATCTTTTGTCCCTCACCTTAAATAATATACACCTGGAGCAGGTGCATAAGGTTGATCTCTTGGGCTTAACCATAGATGAAAATTTGAGCTGGACTAGTCATGTTAATAAAATTGCGACAAAAATGGGAAGAGCTCTTTCGGCTATCAGACGATGCGCCTACTTCATGACAGACTCATCTGTCAAATATGTCACCCAGTCATTAGTTTTATCTCATTTAGATTACTGCTCAGTCTTATGGTCGGGAACCACTAAAAAAGATATTGAAAAGCTACAAGTACTACAGAATAAAGCTGCACGGCTGGTTCTTCGTTGCCCACTCCGAACACACATTGGATATATGCATCGCTGTCTCTCATGGCTACCTGTAGAGCGGAGGTTACAGAAGAATCTCGTCATTTTCCTTCAGAATATACAGATAAAAATGAAACCTTGGCCTCTTTTTGAGAGAATCATGTACATTCATCAACGCCATAACCATTTCACCAGGTGTCATGCAGAGGATTACATTTCTCTCCCTAAGGCTCGGACAGGTGCTATGCAGAGTACAGTGATGTACAGGGCAGCTAATCGGTGGAATAATTTACCTGCAGCAGTAAGGAAAGAGAACAACATAAAAAGGTTTAAATCTGTGATCGCGGAAATGTTTAAATCTTGATTTAATTGTTGGTGCATTTTTAATGTTGGTTATGTTTTAATTGTATTAGGGTCTTGTCTCACTCCATATCATTTGTGAATATACATTCTTTTCACCCTTTTCTATATTATAACGGGTTTCTGCACTGCTTCTTATGATTATTTTATCTTGTGTATTCTGTTCACTATTTCTCTGTTTTAATCTTGTGTACTTTGATATGTGATGTTTGCTTTTGTTATGGACCCCAGGAAGACTAGTTGTCACCTAGGTGACAACTAATGGGGATCTAATCTCTAAATAAATAAATAAATAAATAAATATGAGAAAGATTTCTGACATAACGCAAACTTGAAGAACTTCTTTAGAGAAGAATAAAAATCCTTTATTAATCCCAAGTCTTGGGCAAGTTACTTTTAAGAAGTAATAATAGTTATTAGGTTCTTCAAAAAGTAACTGAGTTAGTAACTATGCCAACAATATTTTAAAGTAATTACTAGGCAAAATAACTATTGTGTTACTTAAAAAAAAACATGTTTAAATATGTCAACGAGTTTGGAACCCCTCTTGATGGAATTTTGAGATGCATGTTATTATATTAATTATTATAAAACTGAATATGTGATTATTGAAGTAAATGGACAATTGGCAGAATAAAGTCCAAACAGGAAACACTACATTAATCTAAATATTCAGAATTATACAAATGTTTCTGTGTAAGACACCAATCAAATTTAATTTGGAACTATAGCATTTCTACATTTGTAAAAATAAATAAAACACTATAGGTGTCTGTACTTCCATGTAAAAGCTGCCTTTGAATGAGTAGGTCTCTGTACGGCTGTATCTCTGTAATGTCATGTGACACACTTTGCGTCAGTACGCTTCCTTCTTTTTAATCTGTACACAAACTTGATGCTCCACTGGCTCTGGAGGAAGAAAAATCAAACTGACTTATATTAACTGGACTGCGCCTTATATTATTGTCAGTGATTGGTAATGGCATTGTAATGCTGGAAAAAAGAAAAAAAAAAGATTACTCATTACTAGAAATGGCAAGGCTGTCATGATATGCTAATGAGCAGCTATGTAAATTAGATGACATCATTTAGAACTTTCCTGACTAATTTGGCAACAATGTATCCGATTTAATGCAACATTGTTTTAAAAAAACACATTAAAGTGCATCATATTTAATTTGATTGCTTTTAATATAATTATTTCACATTATGCACTTTCATTTAAATTAGGACATTGTAATGTGTGTATGTGTGTTGTTGATTTAACTTTCTAATTTAAAAAAAAAAAACTATTTTTTAGTTGTTTTTAACTCTTACCTGTGTCTGCTGCCCTCTCATGAACACAACAGAGACTTTCTGCATCCTTCCTCTTCACAACATTGACATCATTAAATGTCAGAAACCTAAAGCGTTCATAGCAACGTCCATTTTTGATCCTTCGATGTCGGTTCTTCCTCTTACTGTGAAGCAGAATTCACCAAGCACTGGATTGTTCACCCACGAAACGTGAGCTGGTTGTAGACCGAAGTGAGACAGCTTAGTTTTACCCTACTGATGATGTGTTGCAATAGTAATCCTGCAGTAGTAATCCAACAAACCGAGACGTTAAAACAAATTCATACAAACAATCAAATGAAAAAGTGATCAGTGCACTATCACAGTTACAGCTGCATTCCTTTGGGCATAACAGGATCACCATAGACTGTTCACAATTAATGTCACTGTACAACAGGAAAAAGATTCTGCTGTAAAAAAACAAAAAAAAAAAACTAAACAAAACAGCTACTCTGAATTTTTCAAACAAACCAACAAAGGTGTTTCCAACTTTCTGAGGTTGGTACCCCACATTAAATCACTCCAGAAGAAGAATGAACATGAAGACAGAGAGGTGAGACTGGCATTCATTTTTAAATCTCTGTACTTTTTACATTAACTTTGTATTATCAAGGTATTTTTGAACCAGCTAATGTATTGACAGAGGAGAGAGAGAGTCCTTCTGTACTCAAATTGTGGGCACACACACACACACACACACACACACACCATTTTTGCAGTGGGGGCAGCTTTGTGAATGACTGTATAGGCTGCTGGATCCTCTGAGAGGATTAATGCAGCCTAAAGGTGGAGCAAATATTGTGAAGGTTTGTGCCGGACAAGGAGTAATCCTTTGAGCTGTCAGAAGAGAAGCGGTGAAGGATGGCCACGCTGAAGTTCCTGATGTGGGATTTGATGCATTTAATGGGGAATTGTTAAGCCGAACAACTATTTTTATTTAATGAACAGGGGTCCTTAGAAAGCAAGGATGGTGTACAAACTTCTGCTGCTCATCGGTGAGTTTATCACATTGAAGATATTTTAATTTGTATGTTCTTCTATCCTAAATGTAATTTGAGAAAGATTTCTGACAAGTAACAACAGTCTTTAAGATCTTGTTTTTCTTGTGTCCTTTTGCAGCTTGTCTCATCTCACCTCGGCTGTCCTATGCCACAACTTCTAAAACAAAAACTCAAGGTATTGCTTCACATTATTATGACCTGGTATTTGTAATCACTGTCACTTCTTTGCCAGGGCCACATGACAATGAAAAGTGGTATCGAATGTGGATGGATGGAGACATTATTTCCCTTTCTTAATTACTTTATAATGTGGCTTTTTCAATGCGCTAAACTGAGAGTTAATTTCCTGAAATAGACATCAAATTCAGGTAATTTCAAATCTGATGGAGCTGAAAGTTTCATATATCCATCACAGTAAATATCTTATTTATGGAACAGTGAGTTTGAACTTGAAAACTATGAACAGAAAGCATGCTCCACTCATGACCTGTCCATTCTCTCCCACTTGTCTGTCTGTCTGTACACTGTCGGCCAATTCCCAGTGAAGAACAACTCCGGTGTGACACCAGCTGGCCAGTGTGGGACTTGGATAAAGGAACCTGATGGAGGTTACTTCACCTCACCCAACTATCCTGAGAAGTACCCGCCTGACAAGGAATGCATATACATTATCGAAGGTGAGGCTCTCTCTTCATCTACCTTAAAAGCGTTTACATCCCTGAAACCTGTTGTGGAACTGCTGCTCCTGCTGCAGCTTCTCCACGGCAGTGCATCGACCTGTTCTTCGATGACAAGTACTCCATTGAGCCGTCCTGGGAATGTAAATTTGACCACATTGAAGTCCGCGACGGGCCTTTTGGTTTCTCACCCATCATCGGCCGCTACTGTGGGCAGGAAAGCCCCGCGTACGTCCGCTCCAGTGGGAGGTACCTGTACATCAAGTTTGTAGCTGATGGAGAACTGGAGGCCATTGGCTTCTCTGCCCGATACAACTTCACACAAGGTGGGTGATGGAACTGTCTCATGGGTAAATTCTGATGTAATGGCCTGTGACTAAATTTCCATCTCAAAAGATATCAAACTTATTTTTTTTAATTCAGCCACATGCATGTTTTGATTTTATTATCAGTATATTTGATATGTTTTGTATTGTTCAGACGTTGGTTTTCTCCTGCAGGGGGGGAGATGCTGGAACTAATAAGCCTCTGCCTTCATGGCACATGTGAAATCCAGCCAACACCAACCTTTATAGCTTTTATTTCTGACTTCTCCTTGTCACACACTACATTCAAAGCACAAAGTCACAGTAGCCGCTTGTGTTGTGTCACTGACACACACATATACACTCAAGATGCGATGATTTAACAGTAGAGAATCTTAGTTTTTCTCAAACTAGTATCAAAGAATGTGGGAAATGGTCCAAATCATGTTGATTTTTAAGTTGCCTATGCAAATATTACCATTTTCAGTCTTGACTTTATGATGCTGGGAAAACACTTTCATTCCCATTTGTAGTAAACACAACAGCTGCAGCTGACAGGAGGAGCAGAGGAGAGAAAAAACACACACACACAAGGCTCTTCTTTCCTCAGTCTCACACACAAGAGTTAATGAAAACTTGTCTTCAGGGGAAATACAGCTTGTCACTGATGAGCCGCAGCAGCAGCTTAAGGGAGTCCGAGGCAGAGGCTTTATTAACTGCAGATTTTATAGGCCACCTACACAGACGAGGGGCGAAGATTAATCTGCAACCCTCTGTCCATCACCCCCCCCCCCCCCCCCCCCCCCCCCCCCCCCCCACCCCCCCCTACCCCCCCTCTCTCTTTCTTAACATGATTGAGTCTATTTTTTTCCCTCAAGGGATTGCTGCAATTTAAGACTTGGCATTTCTGCACATACAGATTTTTAAAGTGCCGGTAGGCCAACACTGTTTTGACACATAAGCATGTCATAGTGTTTAAAAAAAAATCTTCAATTCTTACCCTATCTCCCAGTGAATTCACACAAGCTTAAGAATTTATATTTTTTATAAAAGCCTTGCTCTTTAAAGAGATTATTGGCAGATAGGAATTGGTTGTGTGTTCGTATTAAGAGTAATGAGCCCTTAATTCCAGATGTTAATCCCTTGTCTTAATTCCCATCAGGAGTTGCAGAGCAGAATATATTTGCCCTCATGCACTCAGTAAGCTGATCAATGCTTAAATTCAAAGCTCATTTGGAATTACATTAAAGAAAGGAAGGCAATAAAGATGTTTACCAGTGACCTTTTTTTTTTTTTTCAAGCCACTCTCAAACACAACCTAAGGTTTTAACTCATCAGATCCTGTTGTGTAGATTTCTTGGTAGCGATATCTGTGTTGGCTCATGTTAAATCTCAAATGATTATTATCATAAAAAATAAAATAAAAATAAAACCCAGCATTGGTGCAAGAGTAAAATAATCTACTATTGGCAGTGCAGGCTGGGACAGGAGACATTTCTGTGTTGGGATTGCATGTTCTACCTGTGTCTGCACAGGTTGTCTGAGGTTACTCAGTTTCCTATCAGTCTAAAAATATGCTTGAGAATAATTGGTGATGCTAATATCAGCTGATTGTGCTCTTTAACCTCGAGGTGATTAAAAGTGTTTTTCTTTGTTGCTCGTGAGCCAAGTGTGACTATAAATCAACATTTAAACTGTTTAAATTGAAAATATTGATTTTTGATATTTTCCAGTAATTGGAGATATTCTCAAGTATGAAAACAATACAGGGGAAACTGAAATAACAACAACAACAAAAAAAAAAAATCAAAAACACAGCTGATCTTATAGCTCGAAAAGTGTTCCAAAAATCTTTACATTATTTGGTAATGTAGTCTCACGATGTCCCAATCCTCATCTAAACCATTAAGACCCATTCAATGTTCCTTCAAGGAGTTCAATCAATCTTTCTATCTGTCTTAGGGATGGCTGCATTCTGTTTATAAAGACCACAAAAACCACAGTTTTTGTCCATACCATACATTTTTAAACAAAACAATCAAAGGATTTACATAAATGACTCCACATCTCAGTTCATCTCGTGTGTATGTATTTTGCTTGTAAAAAGGTGTAAATCTCCTTGGGATGCATTGTAACGTTACATAAACAGAAACATGAACGGATTACAAGGAGTCCTCGTCGATTTGAGCTGTAAGCAAATTTGTCACCTTCACATATTCCGCTACATAAGCTGCATCAAGGTGGCGATGACAATCTTCCTCTTCCTAACAGCTGATCATCCAATCCAAACCTGCATGCCCTCGGTCACTGCACACATGAACCTCCGTCACCTCCAACCATAGTCACTATACCACATGATGCTGCTGATCGCACAGTTCCACTTCAACTTAACACATTTGCTTAATTTATTACATCGTTTGACATGATTGTATTTTATGAGCCATTTAATCTCTGTCTCTAATAAAGAAAGTGATGACTTTAAATTATCTGTCTTGAAGAGGAAGACCGAAGAAAAGATAGTAGGACTAGTATTTCTATCAGCAGGTTGGGGCTGCTGCTGGAATCTAATCTGTCCTCAACTAAGCTGGTACATCAGGGTTTATAATCCACCTATCAAGCAGATTCATCAGCACAAAGGTTTAGAACACAATATTTGTTCCCTTCTGTTTTTCTTTTTCAATGAAGGGCATCGGTATTGCAAGAGGGTAGAACTGGGGCAAGACACAATGAGCGGCTGCACAGATTACAGAAGCTTTGGCCAGCTGTGTTGTTGCATTGCTTTGCAATATGTCTTTAATATTGATATTTCTATTCTGTGTTATTTTGGTATCTTTGTGCTTAACTCAAAAGTCGAGAGAGGTCAGAGATTTAGTTTTTATCTCTTCTGTCTGTTGAGCAATGTGTCAGTGAATATTGCATCCACACAGCACACCACAGAATAACTTGAAATGAACTCATGTCAGTTTTTTTTACTGCTATTTTGCATTAACAGAAAAATGCACAAATGTATAAGATCCACCCATCTGCGAAGTAACTTAAGTCACGAATAAACAATCAGATTTTGCCTTTGAAATGTGACTTATGTGGTTCTGTCCTGCATTTAGATCCTGAATTTAAAGAGCTTGGGGACCTGCCAGCTCTTCCATGTAAGTACACAGATATTATTAAGATAGCATAGCACTATTTCAGCATTCCACACCAGCTAAAAAAAAGATTGAGATTAAAGAACATCATGACTTGAAGTCATCCAACTACTAAGATAGTAAACATGAGTAAAGTTCAGGCATTCTGTCCTCGCTTTTTAGTTGAAGAAGACATTTTGACTGGGCACTTCAAGTATCGAATTGCTTTGCTTCACAGTTTGTGAGTTTGAGCTGAGTGGATCAGAAGGCTTTGTGGAATCACTGCAGATCTCAAGAGAGGGCCGAGCACAGTACACTGAAGCTGTGGACTGCAGGTGGCACATCAGAGCTCCAAAGAAAGCCAAGGTCTGTGCAAATCAAGAAAAACATCATGAAAACAACATATTTTGTCACATTTCTCAAATGAAAAATATCTAAGTTCTGCATGAAGAATGTGATAATAGACATTGATCAGGACATCCATGACCTGTGACTATGTTCGACATCGTACCGATTTAAAATGTAAATAAACAGTTCAGAAAATCACCTGACATAGCATGCTGCTGATTTTTAATTCGTTTGGGTCTTGTGTAGTATAAGAGATGTTTGTTCTGGACAATCAGTGACATTTCATCCTCCCCACACACACAGATCTACATGCGCTTTCTGGAGTACGAGATGCACAACTCCAACGAGTGCAAGCGGAACTTTGTGGCCATCTACGACGGCAGCAGCTCCGTGGAGCACCTGAAGAACAAGTTCTGCTCCACGGTGGCCAACGACGTCATGCTGGTGTCGTCGGTGGGCGTGGTGAGGCTGTGGGCAGACGAGGGGAGCAGGAAGAGCAGATTTAAGATTCTCTTCACAACTTTCCACGAACGTGAGTGAATTCAATCAATAGGCTGTAGTTTAGAAGAAGTGATGCCATTGAGGGGTGGTTAAGTCTGTTTTTCCAACATTTATCAGGGAATTTTTTTAAACATGCGTTTAAAATCATTCACTTGATTATAACCACTTTGAAGGTATTTTCTTTGTACTTCAAACTCACAACATGTTGAATGGGACACTGTAGTTTGAGTTGCTTGCTTCATAAATGGGTCAAATTTGTGTAGAATAGAATCTTCTCATTTCTGATCACATCAATAAAAACACTGGCAGTTCTCAGAGTTAACCTGCAGATCGTTTGATGGAATTTTGGAGGACTAACAAGTTTTTCAAACTAAAACATTTTTTGTGCTGGGTTTCAGTCTTGAACAAATCAACCACTGTTTGAAATCTGACCATTCAATCCTGGAGACAGTGTTGTTTCTCCTGAATTCTCCATGGGATTAATAAAGTATTTCTTTTGTATTGTCCACATTTAAACAGTTTTCAAATATTTTTTGAGGGTATGGCGATACCACTATCTTTAGGATATTAGGTTATATTTTTACTTCTTGCCTCACTCAGTGAGTTAACACACCAAATGCGTAGTTTGGTGGTATCAACTGAAGTACTCCGAGATGATAAGTTGTGTGGACAGCTTTATGCTTTTCAAAATATTAGAAAACACTGTTTTGACGCATAGAATATTGTGCTGCCGCAGTTGGATGTATGCGGCTTACAGTTTAGTCCACTGTGTGTTTTGATTGTTCTAATTGCAGCTCCATGTGAGGGAGACACTTTCTTCTGCCACAGCAACATGTGCATCAACCAGACTCTGGTCTGCAATGGTGTCCAGAACTGTGTTTACCCATGGGATGAGAATCACTGCAAAGGTATTCTAACAGACAGCCTTGAAAAACTCCTGCCAGCAGGCATTCACCTAAATGAGGGATTTTTATTCTTGTCTATTTACCCAGAGAAGAGAAAAGCTAGCATCCTGGATACGCTGGACAACACTAATCTCACCATCATCGGGGTGACGTGCGGTCTGGTTGTCATCCTGCTCATCATCTCT
Source organism: Salarias fasciatus (assembly GCF_902148845.1). NCBI lineage: Eukaryota > Metazoa > Chordata > Actinopteri > Blenniiformes > Blenniidae > Salarias > Salarias fasciatus. The sequence goes on from NC_043762.1 coordinate 17,922,788, forward strand.
GTCATCATCCAGGTCAAACAGCCTCGCAAGAAATACATCATTCGAAGGTGAGAGATTTTATTCACTGCATGCATCTAGCTGCACTCTGCAGTTCTCCTGAGTCGCTATTCAGTGTTTTGTTTTGCATTTTCGCTTCTTGTATGAGTTTCTGCTGATCAAACTTAACTACTTTATTTATATTTCTTTTTCATGTTTGCTCAATGTGAACTTTAACTTCAGATTAACCTTTCTCAGCACAGCTAGTATTATGATAATAGTTCAATTCTGTAGTAGCACTGTATAATTTTACAATAAGAGAGTGAATTGCAAATATGTGACAGATTGAATGTTATTGAAGTTACATAATGAGTTGAAAGCACTCTGATTAAAAAAAAACATGACTATTTTTCTAAATCAAACAAACTGCCCTTGTACCAGTCTGACTTGGAATACCAATGCTCTGTAGATTCATTGCAATTTGAAGAATTGCAACAGAAATAGTAGATTATTTGTTGAAAATTGATCATTTCTGACATTTTGAGTCAAATGGAAAATCAAGCAAAGTGCACAACACAAACATTGGGTGGATTTCTGTAGACTTATTAAAGTCACACATTTTTGACATCCTGAAACCAAAACACTCTGTGGGTTTTCCTGAATATTTGTGCTTTGACCACAATAGCTTCTCCTCCTCTGTACCCACAGAGACGACTTCGACCCCGCCCTTCTCCACCCGGGCTTCGAGCCTCCTCACTACGAGCTCTGCACTCTCCGCCGCGCCCCGTCTGGAGACCTCACCGATCCCGCGCTGGCTGAAGACTTTGACAAGTTCCACAAGCTCCGACGTGCGGAAAGCAAATGCATCCGCGACCACCACTGTGGGTCTCAGCAGGGGAGCGTGCACGGCAGCGTGCACGGCAGCCGCAGCAACCTGAGCATGCGGGACGCCACCATTGCGCCCGACGGCGCGGCCCTCGCGCCTCCGCTGCCGCCGATGATGGTGAGCCAGCAGTCGCCGCGCCTGTCTCACCACACCACGCCCACAGCTCGACGGAACATCGTGGTGATGAAACACAGCTACTCGCAGGACGCGGCGGAGGGCTACAGGGGGGAGGAGGACGACGACTTGATGCTGGATGACGGCCCCACCACCAGCCACCACCACATGCACCACCATCAGGTGCACCACGGCATGTCAGGGCTGGACCACACTGTCCACCGCACGTTGTCCAATGACTTCTAATTAATCGATACCTACATGGACCCATATTAAAAGTGTTGGAGGATTAAAGCAATAAAGTATTTAACTCCTGATGCTATATCCTGAGTCTTACAACGTGAACAATTATAAAAACTCCTGCTTTGACTTCTACATTTATTGTTTTAATGTTAATTCCCCACAGTCAAAGAGGTTAGGGGGTATTTCTGAATATTACACTACAAACAATGCAGCTTATACAGTAGCAACAAGGACTTACACTGTAATATTTGACAGGGATTAATCAAAAAAGGATTTAAATGATCTGCAACAAAGCCACCCGTACTTTTCAATACCAGGCCCCTTTATTTGTCCTTTTTTTGTTCTTTGTTTTTAAGGTTCACAGTGGAGTAAAATATTTCTGATATATTTTTGGTGAGTAAAAGCCTAAATTGAAAACAATGGACATTATTACAAACCAAAGCAAGAGACTTTACATGGACATTAAAAAAACAGATCGAGTCACCAATTTCTGTCAGGTAAAAACCAGGACACTAATTTCAAGCTTATTGTCATAAATGACGATTCACAATATCACTCAGACTTGCTGAACAACTGTTGAGTCAGGTAAGGGGAGTTAGTCCTGAAGCCAGCGTTGGCTTCATAATCGGAGAGGAAGATCTCTCTTTTGTGTCTTGACCACGATATCACAGTTAAAATATGAAAGAATAACAAAAGATGAATGTGTGTGGACACTCTAAAGCCAGGCCCTCACCACACTTCCAACAATATATGTGGAACATACAGTACTGTGTGTGTTGAGCCTCACATTGGACTTTTATGAACAAATGCAGAGATTACGCTGAGACGCTGCCACAAATTACTTTGCTGTTGCAGGAGTGAGGGACAAAATGGAATTCTATTCATGCCTGATTAACACAGACTGTCAGGGTTCTCTCTGCTCCACCCAACTTCCACATGTCTCCCATCCCTCCTGTGTCCTTGTCTCTCCCCGGTTCCTCACCTCACCCCTTCAATCACCCAGTCATCCTGTTATGTCTCGTCTCCACCTCCCTGCTCTGTGTATTCAGTCTTCGCTGCCAGATGATTGTTCATATCTTCAGATCAGCATTCTGTATTCCCTTGTTTGCTCCTTGATGTACCGACCATCTGCTGATCACTAGATTCTGCTGCTGCCTGATGCCTCCAGATACCTCTGCTCTGAATCTTCTTCTCCAAATAAAGAATTTGTAGACGACACCCCCGCCTGTCTGTGTTTGGGTCTTTGCCATAGAAAACAACTGAAGTCTTAAATCACTTGTTTACTTCTTTTTAATTATATTCCAGCCAATGGCAACTCATTCAGCCTTTGGTTAACCATAGAGCGGTTAAAAGGAGGAGTTAATTATTCCTTTCTGAAGAGCATTTTCAGGCTGCAATGTCCATCCTGAAGCTGTGCTGACTCATCCACAATCTGTAAGAATCCATCTCCTCCCATGACATTCTGGTTTCCGCAGAACTTCTTTCATTGAAGTCATGATTGTAATGGTTGCTCTGCATTTCCTCCAGCTTCCAGACAGAAATCCTATGCTGCCTCTTTTAAAAGTCCTCCTCAGTGTAAAGGACATTGTTGCTGAGGCCTGAAAAAGAAAGAAAAAAAGACAGTTTTTGGACAAAACACTGGCGAGGGAGAATAACAGACACCAACAAAGAAAGGGCGGCAAAAGTGATGCTTCTTTCCTTGACCCCGGTGCAATTTGAGGCACAGCAGGAAAGACTGTTGACCAGGTTGATCACAAGGGGATGCTGTTTCCAAAAACACCACTTAGAGTGCTCCACTTAAACTCCATACAAAGACCACAAGCCAAGGACCCCCACAAGCCAGTCTCCAACCACTGCCCCAGTGTCACCCTTTGCACTAACTCTGGCAGCTGCCACACCTGTGCCACCCTTTGCAGCTGCTGCACCTGTCTCAGCCACCCCAAGTGTCGGCTGTCACACCTGCCCCTGCAGCTCCAGTCCCTGCCGCCATTTCATTAACAGCAGTATCAAACATCATAGAAAAGTGTAACTTACCTACAGCTATCTTACAGTCCTTGAGCAGAGCTTCAATCGGCAGTCCAAGGAGAAGGTCGCAGTCATCAACACCTTTGCTGTAACTGACATCTGGAAGTAAAAACGTTCAAAGCTGAAGGTTTCCAGTTTAATCTAATGCAGGGTTTCTCAACCCTGGTCCTCGAGGCCCAGTGTCCTGCATGTTTTAGCTCTCTCGTTGCTTCAGCGGTCCTCAAGCTGGTGTTTATGTCTTCATCATGCTTGTAAAGATAATAATAATAATGAGTCCTCATTGAAAATCAGGTGTTTTGCAACTATGAGGGACCTAAAACATGAGGACCAGTGTTGAGAAACCTTGATCTAATGCATAGACTAAATTTAAACACAATGTTGGGTGTTTTGTTTCTGATATTGTATGTACTACGTTTTGTGTTTTTATATTGATAATGAAAGTCCATCATAAAAAAGCCTGGAAGTTGTTTTAGTCAGACTCAGGCATTCATACAGAAGCCTGTTTAAAAGTCCATTTCGGGAGACATTAAGCTGGTCCCCAGAATTGGGGTTTGGAAATAATTCCATTTTAGTATTTTCCGGATAATTCGTGGCTGAATTTTGAGTCTCACAAATACCTTGTGGCAGTCTGACGCTTTTAAAACCCTTGAGGGCACTGAAAAAAAAGGGGGAAAAGAGGAACCTTTGTTCAACTGAAGCTGTATCCACTCGGGATGATAACAGCGATGGACAGGTGATGCTTTACAGGGCATGACTGAAAGACAGCAGTCTATCTCTGTAAAGTTTTTATTTTACGACAACTTTCCACAGTAATATGTGGTTTGCTGGACTATTAACGACCTCGGACAGCCGCTAGCTTCAGCGGATTATTAGCCGCCATTCCGACCTGAGAGACGACATAAAGGGCAGCACTCGATATGTCACAGGAGACGCTTTTCCTGGACTCGGGGCAGAATCAAGAGGCTGTCCCCGAACGAAAGAGCCGAAGTCGGCTCGGTCTCGTCATAACAGGGGTGGTGGGAGGCTCCCTGGTCGCCCTGTATGCGGTGACAGCTCCGTTCGTTGCCCCTGCCCTGAGAAAAATCTGCCTCCCGTTCGTCCCAGCCACCACGGCTCAGGTGGAGAATGTGCTCGGCGTGCTGCGGACACGATCCGGGACCTTGGTGGACATTGGAAGTGGAGATGGGAGGATAGTAAGTGCTTTAAATGTTGCTTCACTGACAATACAAGGGTAAATTGAGTTAGCACTTAACCATTTGTGTGTGTGTGTGTGTGTGTGTGTGTGTGTGTGTGTGTGTGTGTGTGCGCATGCATATTTTTCATCCCATCTAGAATGTTGGATTAAAGCCTAATTTCTGCAATGCTGTTTCCACATGCACTTCTCTTATTCCGTCATTAGGTACTCGTATTGCAGGCCATTCCTTGTCAATCAAGAATTGTTTAGTTGTTTATTTTAAATACACATGCATTTTTTCTCTCTTCCCAACAAATAACGTGGAGCAGGTGTATTCCACACTTTGATAAGTGACGACAATCTGAGAAGGAATCTTAGTGTATGGCATCTTTTAAAATTTCTAAAAAAAAAAAAATCAGGAAGCTCAATGAGATAGTCATCCTAAAATGTGTAAAAAAAAATGTATGCACCATGATAAACGTTATTGTTATTATTTCTTCCTTGTAGGTAATTGCAGCAGCCAAACATGGATTTGTGGCATCTGGATTTGAACTGAACCCCTGGTTGGTGTGGTATTCCCGCTACAAGGCATGGAGAGAAGGGGTGCACCGTTCCACCTCTTTCCACATCTCTGACTTATGGAAGGTACCTGAGAGTTGAAAACAAAATAATTTCTTCTGACAAGAAATGTTAACCTCAGTTTGGGTTTTTCATTCAGTCAGTAATGTTTTTTTTTTCTTAATTGTTGTCTAGGTCAGTTTTGCCCAGTACTCCAATGTTGTAATTTTTGGAGTCCCACAAATGGTGAGCGCTGTTGTTTTCAGTTTGTTTTCAGCTGTTTTGTAGCTTTTTTTTCTTCTTCAATTTAGTTTAGCTTCTTGCTTTAGTTTTGATTTGTTTGTGGTATTTTATCCTGCTGCATTAGTCACAATCTAATGATTTGCTGTCTGTATTTGCAGATGGACCAGCTGGAGCTCAAGCTCACCAGTGAGTTGCCGAGCACAGCGAAAGTGGTGGCCTGTCGCTTCCCCTTCCCTACCTGGGTTCCTGAACATACTGCTGGGGAGGGCATAGACACTGTCTGGGTGTATGATGCCAAAACATTCAAATCACACTTGCAGCATGGGACGACAACAAAAACAGCTGAGCAAGAGGACACTCAAGATTCACACACATAGTTACAAACAGTCAAGCCTGGAATGCGTCATGCTTTGACTTTGTCACCCTGAAATGGTGTGAAAGATCTGATGTGTATTTTGAAAGAGCTTTATGAAAAGCAATTAGTACTGTGAACTGTGAGGAACTGAAGGAGTAAGAAACCACAGTGGCTGTGAGGCACAGATATGTTAAAGTGATCTGGCTGTATTCATCTCTGAGTTTGGAACAAACTGTGGAAATTAGACTGAATGACTTGAGATTTTCATATTTACATTGTTTGGATTGTAAACAAGTTCTGAATCACATTCAGATGTAATAATGCATTTCCTTTAACATATGGATGTTTTACATTAGATACTGGCTTTATATGAGGCTATTACTTGATTAAAGACAAATGATGCCACAACAGATTTCAAGAGAGGGAACCGAGTGAGATGAACAGATTGTAACAGATTATCTGAGCAGTTCAGCATTTATCCTGATATTTCCCTTCACAGTTGATGTTGGAAACAGTGATGGTTGCTGACTTTAAAAATAAAACAGTGTGCTCAAGACAAGACTGCCTTCTGACTGATAAATTACATCCTGATTTGAAGGTGTGCTCATGGATCTTTTATTGCAGATTGTGATTGGATTTCTTTACATGAATTGGTAGAGTTTTATATATTGAGATGTAACATTTATGAGAATTTCCCAGAAAGACAAATCTCATGAGCAAACTGGTTGTGTACTTTGTCAAGTTGTGTGTTTGCAGTCCTCAAGACTCACATTGTTACCCTCACAGTACAGTCTGATCTTTGTATAATTCACTTTGTAGCGGAAAGCTTATCCCTAAAATCATCCCTTCAGTGTTGGGACGTTTCCACTCATATTTTATCATTGCTTCTCAGGGTGACAAGAAGGCACTTTGTGACGACAACTGGAAATGAAAACAAGAGCCTATGTAGTCTTTTAAAACCACATAAACTTTATTTCCCTTTGATGAGGCTAGTCTAACCTCAGTAATTTCAAGCTCTGCTCCTTGTTTCAGACTGATTTTGTTAGGATCTTTGTCCAAATTACTTTAAAGCTCGTTTCCTTTCATAATATATCAAGTACAAAAATGCTGCAACAATGTAATAAACGAGTTTCTACATTCTTCATGCCAGATATGTTTGTGTTGTGATGTGGAACAGGGGCCAACACAACTTTGTTTTTAAATAGTATCTGTTGATCTGTTTTTTGTTTTTTTTTTGTAATTAAAGTGTGCAGACTATAGACATATTAAAGATTTCAAATATTAAATATTAAAGATCTTTATTATGTCCGGCGTGTAGCGCGTGTGTACGTTCTTCCGTGCGTGTACGTAAACAGTTGTCACGCTCGCTCGCTGCGCTGTGCTGCCATCTAGCGGTGGAAACGCAGCACAGTCACGTGTCGCCGCTTCTGCATACGCCCTCAACACATGCAGATAAAGTAAGACTTCTGAACGGTTTTTTTCCAGAAAAGAACAAAAAAAACAAAAGCATTTTACAAGTTGAGGAGAAAAACGCACACTTAGGAGAAGTTCAGCCCGTGCTGTTTGCAATGTCTACATGCAGATAGTGGACGGTCGCCGCTTCTGAACCGGTGGGCTCGGCGGACTGCGGGGGAGCCCGTCAAGATGGACACCTCTGATGATGGTAGCTATCGCTGCAATCTCACTTTTACAACGGTCAAACAACACGCGTCAACATCACAGCGTTTATTGCCCGATTTACGAGTCGGTGTAACGGTACGGACAAATTCCGCGTTTTGTTAAACCCTGACAAAGACTGGCCAGATTTTGGGGAATCTTGGGGGTGTTAGCTAGCCCGCTGGCTGGTTAGCCTGAGCCCGTTAGCATGTGGCTATGTAAACAAAGGCACTTTCCGAAGTTGACTGGGGTTTTCTTTCTCAAAAAACAGCAATACGCGCAAAGTTATTAGACTGTGGAATCCCCGAGGATGACTGCTGCTCAGTAAAGTGACATGCAAAGTAGGCAGTCACGTAGTTTCCAAGCGAAAGGGAGGAATGTTAATGAATGCAACATTTCATTATGTTTACAATCAGTGTAATAAACAACGCAATAACTAGGATCGCTCAGAAGCGCCATCTCACAGACAGACGTTGTCAACAACTCACAAGCTGTTTCCTTATCTCAGTTTAGGTATTTTGAAACAACTTCAACTCATTATGTTTGATCCCACAAAACAACTTCAGTTCATGTTTTGCGCGCAATAAATAAGATACAGAAAAGTATAAATAACAGCAATGCCATCTCCGTGTATCAAACTCTTTATCCCATTTTTTCTACCAGCTCCCACGCAATAAAAGTATCTGTCTTTTTCTCTTTCACTCTATACATATACTCATGTTTGCACACCCTCCTTTTACAATCCTGTTATAAACCTGATGAGTTTCTGCAGCAAAAATTGCATGAACTATTCATTTATGATTGTGTTCATTAAAAAAGTGCATCCTTATTTGGAATCCAAATGTGGATTACATCATTTAGCAGTCGCTTAATGTTTCAGACTGATGATCAGAGGATATACTAACTCATTTTGTTGGCTGCTTTTTGTACAGTGGACATTTGTCGGGTGTGTCGGTCAGAGGGGAGCCAGGACAAGCCGCTCTACCACCCCTGTGTTTGCACAGGCACCATCAAGTTTGTCCATCAGGAATGGTATGTCTGTGATCCACTTGGTATGGATATGTCTAAATTTAACTGAAAGCATGAACAAATACTCAGCAAACACAAATAACAGTGAGATTTAAAACGTAAAAAAGAAGAGAATCTGTTGGGTAGTTTTCAAAGACTCATGCAACACTTCGATTATAATGTAGAACAGTTTAGAGATTGTTTTCCATAAGATAAAATAATGAAACTCACAGTTTGTTCTTTTGTTGCCACAGTTTGCTTCTCTGGTTGAAACACAGCAGAAAAGAATACTGTGAAGTATGCAGCCACAGGTTTGCATTCACACCAAGTAAGTTTCCTGTTCTTTAGTAAATCAGCTCAGTTTCTTCACACTGCATTCATTTGTTGTGAAAAGTTGTCTGTCTGACCTCTGTGTTTTGCTCATCTTCAGTCTACTCTCCAGACATGCCGCCTCGCTTGCCTGTGCAAGATATTTTTGTGGGGCTGGTCATCAGTATTGGGACCGCGCTGAAATACTGGCTCCATTACACACTGGTGGCGTTTGCCTGGTTAGGTGTGGTCCCTCTCACAGCATGTAAGTTGTGGCTTAATGTTCAGCTTTGTTTGTTCTGGTTAACCGGTATTTTATTCCTGGTATTAATTGTCAATATTTTTTTTTTCCCCTCAAACAGATCGAATCTACAAGTGTTTATTTACTGGCTCTGTGAGCTCTCTCTTTACTCTGCCATTAGATATGCTTTCAACGTAAGTGTTCTTCGTTTACGACCATCTTTTTCAAACTGTCATACTCCGATATATTGCAGATCTCATGGTACTAATACTAAAACATATTCCATGTCTTCATCACAGGCAGGACCTGCTCATCGACTGCCTCCAGGGCTGTGTTATCGTCATGTGCACGCTGTGCAGCTTCATCAGCCTGGTGTGGCTCAGAGAACAGGTCATCCACGGTGGCGCCCCCCACTGGTTGGAACAGAACCAACCCCCAGCAAATGAGGTGAGCTCAGGTCATGTTGAGGGTCAGCTTTGTCTTCTGTTTAGTTAACCTGCGCACGGAGTTGAACAGTTAATGAGTTAATAAGCCTCCCAGCCTCAACCTTTAATGCCCTCTGTGGTCACTGGCATAGTGACAGGGTCCTATTAAAGAAAGCCAGTGGAGTTTGAGGCAACTCCAGGCCGCTGTTTGATTTATTCTGTTCAGTTTGTTGCATTTAGAACCATGTCTGAATGAAAAAAACAAAATCTAAATATATTAAGAAAAAACAAAACAATGGCCACATTTGTTATCACTTGGGTGGTCAGGACAACATTTTCTCTCAGGACAGACTTTTCTAAGCTGGCAGTGACATTTGTCTGCCTTCATGCATATCCACACGAGCAAAGCAGAGGCTGCCTCTTAATGTCAGCTCTCTGGTGTCGTCACTAGAACAACAATCTGAGTTCTTCATAAATGACAAAGCAGTTGCTGTTGTGGGTTTTAATTTGAAGGCACAGAACAGAAAACTATTTTTGGTAACTGCTAAATCCGATAAAGGCTTTGATGAAAGGCCAAATAAGGAAAGCAGTGTCACTTATTAAACAGTCTCTCTGTTTAACTGTTGATGAAGTTTAATATGCCTTTTTCTATTATTATTTTGTGGCTTTACAGGGCGACAACGCCGCTGTCGATGCCGAAGCTGCTGCTGCTGCTGCTGCAGGTGAGCAGGATCCTGCGAACGCTGCTCCTGACGAACAGCAGGCGCCTGCCGACCAACTCGAAGCTGAACTGAACGACGAGGAAGACGACAATGGAGAGGAGGACGAGGAGGAAAGGGAAGAGGATGCCGTTGACGTTTATCTCAGAATGCATGGTTAGTGAGCTTCAAAACACTCCCTGTTCTCCCTGTGCACGCGTGGCTTTTCTCTGGATGCAAAGCGTACTTGAAGATGGATGGATGCACGTCACACACACATAAACACACTCGGAGAAGAGGTCAAAATGTCAGAGACTGATCGTTGGCCGCTTGTAGGTAAAAACAATTGTATTTGTCAGAGAATGCCATTGAAACTCTTGGGAGAGCAGCATCCCCTTTTCATCAAGTTCCTGGGAATTGCTTATCTCGAATGTAAGTAGTAGTGTCACTAAATCTGATTTTAGGGAGAACCACATTACATTTTACAAGTCAAAGCGGATGCATATGATACAGCATCTTTATTAATTTTCAAATTAAAGTGGTGTATGTGTGGCTGGTCTGTGTGGTTTATAGGCCTGTGCAATGAACGTCGAGAATTAGGTTTGTTTGTACACTGCTAAAAGACTACACTTTTTTTTAATACTTTTCCGTACAGTTCCTCTTACTTTTCTCCTGTGTGTGATTTCTTTTGAGGCAGATCTAATCTGGAATGTGTTTGAGTGGGAGCATGCGGCAGATGAACTGACTTGGGAACGGGTGAGAAGCTTTATTGTGATTTCATTTTTAAACGTGTCGGTCCTGATTCATAAAAGGGTTTAGTACTGTTCTAGTGACTAAAAAAGCAAAGTGTGGGCGACAGCGAGTGGTTGGCAGGTTAAGTTTGAGCCTACATAGGAGGAAAAAAGTCCCCCTGTTTCTAGATGCTGTACTTCTGCAATTAGTAATGAAACATGTTCTTTTTAACACTGACATAAGTTTTGTATTGTGAAATAAATTCTCATATATTTATGATAAGTAATCAATACGTGACATTGAATTATGTGCCGCAGATGCTCGGGCTTGATGGATCTCTAGATTTCTTGGTAAGATTTCAACATTTTCCGACATACTTATAAATGTTCTTCACCTTTATGTTGGAAACTAACTACTCCAATTCAAGTCAGTCCGTACCTGAATTCAGCCGTGCCGCAGAAGCTGTTTGATCTTGACTGATCTCGTCCGTGTTCTCCAGGAGCACGTCTTCTGGGTGGTGTCCTTCAACACGCTCTTCATCCTGGTCTTTGGTAAGTCAACCCTGCAGCGCATTGATTTGCACTTGTGACCTTTGAGAGTCTCTGAAGCTGTGATGAGTAAGCCTTTGTTTTTCTATCACCATCTCTCTCCTAACATGACGTCTTAATCTTCCCCCAGCGTTCTGCCCGTATCACATCGGCCATTTTTCAGTGGTTGGACTCGGCCTCGAAGACTACGTAAGTGCTTGTGAGGGTGAAATCCACGACATTAAAGTTTCCTCCACAAAGTTGACCAAGTGTTTGTTGTGTCAGCAGCCAGAACAGCAATCGTAAGAGTGTAGTTAATTGATTCCCCGCGTCTTCAGCCAATTTCTACCAGTCCTCGTATTTCACTGGATGACGTTGTTTCTGTCTACTTGAAATGTAATTACCTGCTGCATTAGTTGCCATTAACTGACACAATGCATCTAAATCCCGAAAATGTCTTTTCATATTACCATTTTCAGTCGGATATAAAGACATTCAGTGCGCTTGGCAGAGCGATGTATGCTCGGACAGGAAGTCACAAAATTGAGCCAACCAACGATGTAATTTTGATCGATCGTTGACCGATGAATTTTTCCTCCTATTGTCATACAGTGAACTTGTTTTTTCCAAGACCTGCTCACGAGGCTGAAACTTGATTGAAAAGTAGAGGAATGTTTCTTAGAAAGAACTTATATCGACATTGAGATATTATTTTTCCTTACCATGGATAAACCTTGGTCATAGATCTGTACTTGCCACTCATCTCTTATTGTTTGTCACCAGCTGTGCTTCATTGATCAGCAGCTGGAGTCACAACTGTTGGCAACAGATGTCACTGCTGAGCTGTCCGACCATTATATCCGCCTCTCAATGATCAGACCCGCTGCAGGGCTAAAACATAGCTCCGACATTCATCTGAATAATATGCATGATGCATAAGCCAGGCAGGGGGTTAACTAAGGCCTGGCAGGCTGCCCGACCCGCAACACACTGGGGGAAACCCTGAATAATATTAGAGTTTGTTCTGCATTAATGGGACGTCTTTGATGATGATGATGATAATCACGATGATGCTGTGTTTGGCTGCAGCTCAAACCGACGCACTTTGACGGCCTCATCACCACACTGCTTGGATACGTCGTCCTCGCTGGAGCTCTCATTACCTGCCACGTATCCTCGACCTCCTGCTTAATTCATTCATGTAACGGCGAGTTGCACACAGCTGGTGTGTAGTTATTCATGGAAATGAAGTGTAGCCTTAAGCTATTAGCACTGTTAGTTATTAGCATCGATGCTTACACATATGAGAAAAAGGCATATATTATTGTGAAGTTATTTGTATTCCGTGTTGAGTCAAGCGAGAGCGTTCCTGTTTTACATGGGTCCTTAAGTGTGTCTCAATCAGTCGCTGGCTTCTCTGGTGAAGTTTCAGCGTTCCCGCTGGTTCCTGGGCGTCTGCTATATTGTCATCAAGGTGAGTTACAGCAATGCAGCAGCCGAGGTATTCCGAGTCATGTGTGTGTTTATCGAACTGACCAGAGTTTCTCTTAAAAATAACAAAGTTATGATAGCATTAAAAAATAAAAAAGAAGCTTGAGTGTTTAACGAGTGTGTGTTCTTTGTCCAGGTGTCCCTGCTGGTTTTCATGGAGTTAGGCTTGTTCCCTCTGATTTGTGGCTGGTGGCTCGACATTTGTTCGCTGGTAAGGGAGACGCGTACCACAACAATACTCTAAATGGCTTCTCTGAAAGAAAGAAGTCATGATGATAATACTTTGTGGAAAAAGCCCTTCAGTGCTCCTCTGATGGGAATGACTTACGTTTTCTGGTTTGGCCTCTGACATTTATAAGCATCAGGAATCATGTATTGCAGGACATGTTCAATGCCACGCTCAGTAACCGGAAGCTGAGCTTTGATGCTTCTCCTGGAACAAACCTGGGTCTGCACTGGCTGGTCGGCGTCGTCTATGTTTTCTATTTCACCTCTTTCATCCTCCTACTGAGACAGGTAGGCAGAAACTGCCGCCAGCCATGCTTATTATGTAACTATCGGACTGCATTGTCAGAACTGGCGTGTGTTTGTGTGCAGGTACTTCGACCAGGCGTCCTCTGGTTTCTGAGGAACGTCAGTGATCCCGACTTCAACCTGGTCCAGGAGATGATCCACTGCCCGATGCACCGACACCTGTGGAGGTTTACACTCTCTGTTGTGAGTCGCACATTCGCCGGTTCTGTGATACGACAACACCGAGATGTGCATTTACTCAATACAAGTACGGCTTTTCAAATCAACTTCAAGACATCGTGTAGATTTGCAGAATTCATCTTTGTCGATTTGAAGCTTATTTAAGAAGCTTCAGCGGTAAATATTGCAGATATAAACACCCCAATAAAGACCTTCTTCTTTGAAGATTTACCATTATTTTTTTTATTTTTTTTTTTTAAAGGCTTTGACACATTTTTAAGTGACCTGATGATCTTAAAAGAAATGCGGCTTCTCATCACAGGATCTGGTGTCAAAAATCTTAGATTTCTGGGGTTCATAAAGCTGAACCTGTCCTTGGAAGATGGACTTTTTTTTTCATTTTTTTGTACTCGCATATTGTTGATTCTAAATTCAAGTAGTCAAAAATTATTTTGAAAATAGAGATAAGGCTCTTATTTTTTCAGGGGAAAAAAAACCCTTTATTGCAGTCACTGCAAACAAAATGCATGAGAAGAAGATTTTCAGCACCACAAAAATAAATAAAAAAAGAGCAATATGAGCTGCTGAAAGCTGTCCGAGCCAGACGGGAATAGTATTAGCTTTTAATGCCAGCATTACTTGCCGTTGTTGACTTTACTGTCAGGACACTTGTCAACTTATGAAATTATCACAAAGGTTCGTACTGCCGCAGGCGTGTTTTTATGAGGACGCAGCACATTTACAAGGCTGCTAATGTGGTGTAACGCTGACAAGCAGCGTTGAACAAGTTCTCCCAGCGTTTCTGACAGTGCCGTGTTTTACTGTGAAAATGCAGATGTGGAAACACATTAGAGAATTATTAGCAAAGGTTATGAATGCACAGAGGAATACAGATGCAGAGAGGAGAAAACTTCTCTAGAAGCAAGATTGCTACCGAATAAAAGATTGATGTCCGGATTATTGTGGCCTAAGAAAACATTTGCATCGGTTTACATTATTTGTTGCATTTATCCTAACCTTTAACTAACCTCCTCCATTGCTTATCCTACCTAAACCAAAAACCCAGTCTTAATTCAACCCTCTTGGTGCGACTAGAAAAGTTTGATATTTATTTCCTTTGGTGCTCCTGGTGTGAGATTTTTATTCATTTAGGTTGAGAGGATAATGACTCCTCTCGAGAACAATTCTCGCGGTCAAGTTATTCGCATTTCTGACCTTTGAGAAGAAAGCAAATAGACTGGCTGATAGTTGAAAAGACACACACACACACACACACACACACACACACACACACACACACAGGCAGTGTTTATCTTTCGGCGGTGCTGCTCTGCTGAAGTGGCTGCAAATCAGAGGTGTTTAAAATGGAGATTCGGGCCGTGTACTGCAGTTTTCACTGTCCGGGTGATTTTCAGTGACCTTGTAACTCTCAACATGTCATTATATCGTCTGCCTTCAGTTTGATTAAAGCACCTCAGTGTTGTCAGATGATGACTCCATATTGAACAGTGTGTATTGTTTACATTATGATTAAGTGTTTTATTGATATTTTCGTCTCGCAGTTCTGCCGAGTCCTTCAGTTTGCATGTCGTGCTTACATTTCCCCGACATGTAATTCAGTCTGCTTTTTCTTTTAACAAAGAGTGAAGCTCTGTCAATGTCATACTGTGTCCTCAGGAATGATGAGGCCCATTTTGTGTGTGTGTGTGTTTCCAGGTGTTTTTTGGCTCCCAGGTCTTGCTGATGCTTTGGCTTCCCGTTAGAATGGTTAAAACGCTCTTCCCGACCTTCCTCCCCTACAATGTCACCATTTACAGGTACACTAAATTACCTCATTAACATTCATTATTAAGGAAATGAAGATAACTCTGTGTGTTCAGGCATAACTAAATTAGGAAGCATCCAGAAAAAAAAAGCAGGAGTGTTTTTTTAAATGGTGAATTTGCTCGTTTTGCCTTCTCCTCAGCGATTCCCCAGTCACCGAGCTGTCGCTGGAGCTGCTGCTGCTTCAGGTGGTCCTGCCAGCATTACTGGAGCAGGGAAACACTCGCCACTGGGTCAGACACCTCATCCACGCCTGGACGTTCACCGCTGCGTACATGTTGTAAGCTCCGGTCGCGCCGCAGACAGATTCTAACGCGTCAAACCTCACGAGACGCCACAAGACCCCAACACTGCTCCAATCGCACCGACAGCGATCTTCACTCGTACCTGCTGGGCGGCCAGAACATGGAGGACGACGATAATGACGAAGATGAGGACGACACGGACGACGAGGACGAGGACGACGACGACGACGACGATGAAGACGGCCACGTGGCGGTCCTGGGGCTGGACATCATCCGTCAGGCCGTCCTGCAGCTGGATCAGCCCTTCAACTTCCAGCCGTACCAGCGGCCCGCCAACTTCCCCCTCAAGGTGACCGCCCTCCTCGCTGGCTGTTGGTTTTCATCACCTCTTGGTCATTTTGTAAATGCTGTGCCTGCTTATCCTCCTCTTCGTGCAGATCGTTTTGCTGATCATCTTTCTGTGCGCGACTCTCGTCGTCACCAGTTTCATCTGCATCACGATGCCAGGTAACGCCACCCGTCGTCAGTCGGTCACGGCCGCGCTCCTCTCTCCAGCTCGTCACTTAACCGTCGACTTCATCGTTCACAGTGTTCGTGGGTCGCTGGCTCATCTCGCTCTGGATGGGCAGCGCCACAGTTCATGAGATGTACACGGCGGCCAGCGGCCTGTACGTCTGCTGGATCGCCATTCGGTGCACCACCGGGCTGGTCTGCTGGATGCCGCTGGGACGCTCCGGCCTCATGTTCAAATTTCACGAGTGGGAAGTCATGGTAACGTTTACCTCTCGGTGGTCGTCCCAGCCAGCGGCTCCCAACCTTTTTTTTGTTAACTGAGGCGACGCGTCTGGTTTGTTGCTGAGGATAGGTAGTGAAGACCGCGGTCGTCGCTGTGCTGCTGGTGGGAGTGGTTCCTCTGCTGGTGGGCTTGCTGTTGGAGCTGGTCATCTTCGTTCCTCTCAGAGTCCCCCTGAACCAGACGCCACTCTTCTTCCTCTGGCAGGTGCTTACCCATGAAGCCTTTAGGATACTGGATTTTCTCACCTTTACACTAAGAAGGCAACATTTTGTTGCTGCTTCGATATTACTTGACTTGAGTTTTCTTGTGTTGCAGGACTGGGCTCTGGGCGTGCTTCACACCAAGATCTTTGGTGTGATGGTGCTGATGGGACCTCAGTGGTGGTTCAAAACTGCCATTGAACAGGCAAGTGTCACTGCAGAGCTTCATTTAAGGAACGGCAATTTTAAAGTGCACTGCAGAAGGGGTGAAACTTAAAAAAAATAACCCCAGCCTGGTGAAGAATCGTGGTCCGGATAATTCGTTTGGGGGGTTTTTCAGGGACGTTCAGGACCGAAAAGTTTGAACTGACACTAGAAGTAAACCACCGGCGTCACGCTCTCCTGCAGGTGTACGCTAACGGTATTAGAAATATCGACCTCCACTTCATCCTGCGAAGGCTGGCTGCTCCACTGCTCTCTGTCCTGCTGCCCTCGCTCTGCGTTCCCTACGCCATCGCCAAGGGGCTCGTTCCTCTGCTGGGTAAGTCTGAATGATCGCTTCACTGTGGAGTTTATTTTATCATATTGTTCATTTATGAAACAAGGACTAACTTCTGTTCCATTATTTTATTGAAGCTTCGAATCCTCTCTTTGCAGGAGTGGAGCCGGAGATACAGACGCTGGTGGAAAGAAAAATCTATCCCTTCATGATGCTGGTGGTGATACTGTTGGCTGTCATGTACTTCCAGATACGACAGTTCAGACGCTTCTATGAAGACATCAAAAATGACAAGTCAGTAGACTGGCTGTGAATAGGTTGTGCAGTAATGCAAGTCAGTTTTTCTATTATTCATAGATGATTATCGTCTCAACTTGGAGCATTATAATGTCTAGACGGTGTTTCCGGGAGCATATTCCCCCCGTTTTCAGTTATTTCCTTCACAGATGGTACACAGTGAATCTTTTTTTTTTTTTTCTAAACAGTATGAGATTGGAGATGGGGCTATTTCGGTTTGATCGACCACGTGATTCAAGAAGTCTCCATTAAGTAGCTAATGATGAACTAAAAATGGGGTTCCGGTTCCATCCAAACTGCTTCTGCATTCCTCCGGCGGCTCGGCTCTGTTAGCCGTTACCGTCTCAGCGAGATTAGCGTTGGAAGCAGATTTCATTCATCATGATTGATTCGGTGACTCAGACGCCGCGTTATAAGCATCCTCCCTCTTCACAGTGTACACAGTCAGTCTGCCTCCATGCAGAGACATTTACACGGTGTGTAAACAACACACCCGCGCTTTATTTGTTCTGTAACTATCAATCTCTCCTGGATAAGGCGGCCATAAACAAGGTAACTTGTGCCGGAGTATTTCTCATCAAAGGGATCTCAGACATTATTTGTGGCTGTGCGGTTATAAATATGGCTCAGTTCTTGTCAAGCAGATTAAAAAGCAGATTCTTAGGAGGAAGATCTGTGCTCGTTTGTATTCCATGCAGCGAGCTTTGAATATGAGGAGCAGCATAAAGAGCAAAGCAGGCCGCAGTGAACTGAAGAGCGAGGAGCGATCAAACATTTAAGATTTCTTTTTAACCCAGCAACCATGAAATGCTCTGAATTCTCTTGTAAAATGTTCCTCATCTGTGTTTTCTCCTCCTCCCGCAGATACCTGATCGGACAGCAGCTGGTGAACTACGAGCGAACCTCCAGCAGGAGCATCTGTAGCACCTCCTCGTAGACTGAACGCCGCTGCTCGAGCCTTTTTGTTTTCTGCTTGCTTGGCTGTCGACTTCAGACACGAGCTGAAAACTCCTGACCGCTGCTCTCACAGAGACGCCGAAAGGTGAAAACAAAAAACATTTCTGAACAGGGTTGTTCCCAACCTGCAGAAACTGACTGAAACTCAGCAGAGCCACACTGTGCCCAGGTGTTTCCTCTTCAGTGCAGCTGGATGTTTTCCTTTTCATTTACCTTCATTACTTCTTATTATTTTTAGAAAGGTGTTTGGATTGAAAACAGGTCAAGTGAGATTTTACCTTAGAATGTGTTTTCCTTTGAATGTGTGTTTTGGAATGCTGTAAACTGTCAGAGTTGCACTAAGTGTCTTTTTCTTTTTTTTTTTTTAAATCATGTGTGGAAATATTTCCATATCCGTGGGCCTGTTACTGGTTTTACTGGCTTCATCAGATGGAAGCTGTAGGTGACGAAGACGCCTTGAACAAGGGGTGTTAGATTGTATTTAAAGTTCATTTTAAGAACAGAAAACTTTATTCAATCAAAATTAATGTTCATTTTTGCTTTAATTTAGCAGCTTGACCTTTTCTCTATGGACTCCTGTACAAATCGGTCCAGTTCATGGAAGACATTGCAAACCGGAATCTGAGCCTCCTTCTTCTGCTAATGTGGACGTTGGAGGAATAAGATGGAAAGATTTGTATATGCAATACCTCCTTTATATCAGACCGCTGTGAGCTCTGAAACATCCACTCCTCACCTCACTTAACTCCTCCTACCTTCCCTCCATTCTGATGTGAAATAACCCTTTTAAATAAACACCACTAGGCATCGTATGTAGCCATGTGACAGTCCTCTTTTTCCTCAGCTGTGAGATTTTATTGATTTTCATTTCCAGATAATCCCCTGATAATTCCCTTTTACTAAAGAAATATAAAAAAGAGCAGAAGAGCGGCATTGTTTTGGTCAATGTCTACAGAACACTTTTCCGTTTTGTGTCCTGTGAATCTTAACAATAGTCTGGGTTGTATCGTAGCATCCCGGGCTTCTGTGTAGCTTCACACATTTTCACACCTTCAGGAGAGGAGAGGTCTCACAGCAGAGCACTTTCTGCAAATTCAAGTGTTTAAATACTCCTACGCACCAGTGAAGTCTTTCCATTTCTGCTCACACAACAGAAAACTGCAAGTCGAGTATTGAGTCAGCAAAGTTATCTTCCCGCTCGTTTCCATCTGTGTTGATTCAATTCAGGAGAAGTTTGTCGCCACTCGGTTCAGTTCACAGTCTGACACGTGACGATATCAGGATGATGTACACCCAGAGATTCTTGTTTTTGGAAAATGCTCAGTTGTCAAGGGTGAAACACGCCGTTTCATTCTGTCCTAAGATGTGATATTGATTCACAAAACTGAGTTTTAAAAGTGTTTTTTTTTTTTCTTTTTCACACCAGGATCCACAGGCGATAACGAAGAAAAACATTTTCTTAGTGTTAACTTACAGTTTTGTACCAAAGCTTCTTTTATTTGAATTAATCTCCATCACACAAGTAATACATTAAGGTGTGTTTTAGTTAAACCCTCTTTTCATCTGTAAGAAAAGCTTCATGCCTGACAGATATCCCAACGCCGCACTGTGTTCAGTCAGATCCTGACCCTCATTGTCATTTTTACTTGGCAGCTAGACTACATGTGCTGTGTCTTTGTAATATTCAATCGTTTGATTTAATTTTTTTTTTAGTAAAATATATTAATTACTTAGAAATGTGGCATTCCTTTGACCACCTCAATGAGCTCCATTGTTGAGTAAAATTCATCCCGCGTGCCAAAACTGAGGAGATATAAGGACAGATATAAGCACTGATGTCATCTGTGAGGAAAAGAAAGCAAACTTTTCAAAATACCACATTCTAATTATTTCTGTATGTAAAAATCAACATCCTTGTGTTGTTCTCCCAGTATTTCTCTTGTGTAACCACGTTGAAAAATTAAAACATCAGCCAAAGAAAGCACAACCAATTCCTTAGGTTTGAAAGGTTTCTGCCCCCCTTTATTTTATTTTATTATTTTTCTGGACAGTCGTGTGTTTTTATGCAAATGTTTTGCACTTTGTCGTCTGAAGCCATTTCAGAAAAGGGAGTCATCACCGGTGGATTTGTGTTTAAGTGAAAATAGCTGTGTTTTACCATGATGACCTTCATCTTAACGCTAATGTTGCATCAGCCTGCGTTTGTTTTCACTCTGCATTATTTTACATCTTCAAAATAGAAAAAGCGTTTTACCGTTTGATGTGATTGCTGTGAGAGTTCAGATTATATGAACGATGATATAAAAAAATCAACCTTTTAGTATCTTTGAACCGAAATGAACAGTTTTTGGTGTTGGATTTCTAAATGCCTTCTATTTTTATATGTGCCAATAGCGGTAGTGAACACTAACATATTTTATTATGAAAATATATTCAAGGCCCATGCTTCTATCGTCTTAGATTGTTTGCTTAGATATTAAAACTGCGGTGGTGGGAGTTTTTATTTAATCTTGCAAGTGTGATGTTAGTGGGAGTATCGGAAGTTTATTTGTGTTTTTCTGTCGCAAAAGGGAAAAAGTTGGTCATGAAACTGTCGACATGATGCAGCAAACACACCGAGATTGTCACACTCTGCTCTTTTAAAGGTGTAGCCACTGTTTGTTCAAATGAAACAATAAATAGATTCCACAGAAGCGCGGTTTCTTTTTGAAATATACAGCACTCCCACTTCAATGCAAAAGAAATCACACTGTGAGGAACCCTTTTGGTCTGTTTTGATATCATGATTAAAAACAAATATAGGTGTCAACAATCATTTTTCTGTTTAAAAAAAAAAAAAAAGCTGTATTGCTTTTCAAAAACTTTATATATGACCAAACCTTTTGCTGGATAAGGCGTTGCAGTAGATTGATGGATAAATGAATGGACAGTCTGGTTCTGAGCATTTAGGTGGACTGATCAGAATGAACCTTGATATGAAACATTAAATTCGTCAAATATATAAGAGCTAACTGTATTTTAGAAATGTGTTGAATGTATAGTGAAATTCAATTCATCTGGATATTAACTGAATGAATGCAAACAACCTCTGACCCTGCAAACAGAAGAAGCACAGACGGCAAAGCACAAAATGAGTGACTTTTACCACAAAATAATAACGAATTTAAAGTAGGAAAGCAAGTAAAAAGAAGATGAATTCATCTGAAAGGCAGAGTGACCCTGAGAGCAACACACCGCGGGAGCTTTAGAAGAAAACGCCGCAATATGAGGACAAAAGCAGAGGCAGAAATCTGTAAGCAAGTAAAAAAAGCAGTGGCAATGAACTACAAACGCTTCACATAAGTTGTCGCTATTTAAACCCACATCAAATACGTGAATCAGTGTCAAGTCATCACGAACAGGGCCAGCTCTAATTTGGGATCATGTCTGCTGCTGTTGGAAAGTGCAGCTTAAGGAAACAGGATGTAGGGTTATTTCTGCTGAATCCAATTACCTTCCTGCTAATGCACAGACTAAGCAGTTAGTCCAAGTACAGATTAGGAGCGTATGCAGCTGAAGCAAAAGATTTCTCCTGTCAAGCTAAATCTGATTTTTTTTTTTTTCTTTCCCGACCTCCGTGTCATTTTTAACAGATACAATGAGACCAAGTTTTTCATGGCGATTCAATCACGGAGTGTAAGCGCCTGTGGTTATTCCCTCCTTAAGGAGCTCTGCAGAGATTAGTTGTGTGTCAAAAAAAAAAAGTTTCTTTTTCTCCTGACTAAAACCTGACTTCAGGCATGAAAGAAGTGGAGGATCTATATTTTCACTGGCTCAGATTTCTACCTTGCAGAGGAGGAGGGGATCATTATTTCTCCTCCTTCAAAGTATCAGTTAAGATTGTTTGTTCACACAGGATTAATGTTTTTCAGGAGTAGAAGGGTTTAAACAGCTGCAGGTTGTTTCTGTGTCGCCCAAAAACATCTTGGCTTAGTGTGAACTGTGTCCTCATGTTGGCAAACCTGACCCGCCCAAGGCGCTCAGCGAATACTCCAGGAATTAATCCTAAACCGTCTGACATGAAAACACACATCGTAACCGTGTGAACGACGATTACATCCCAGCTCTCTGGTTCCTTCACATGTATGGAAGCAGACTGAGGCCATGCGGTTTCTATACAAATGTCGAATTTTTTTTTTTAGTTTTCCTGTCAAGTAGGAGTTGAATGTTTTTGACACTCGCTAAATGTACTTCAACTGAAGTCACAAAAACTCACATCTCCAGCTAGATCAGAGTGAGTTATTACTGCAAAGGGATTTTGATGGGATTAAACTTCATAAAGGTGACTTTAAAGAAGAGCGCTCGACAAAACGTGGCTTACAAGGGTCAGATTTCTGAACTCTGCCGAGCTTAGGGTGATCTTAGCTCTTCCCCTGCATCCCGTATTCAAATCAAGTCATGTGGCGAACAAATCCAATTTACAGTGGCCACATTAGGTGCAGGAGAAGATGGGGTGGGACCGCTTCACGAGTTGCCTTAACAGCGTCGAATTATGAACGGAAATGGAAATGTTCCAGAAATGTTGCTCACAACAAGGAGAGTAAATAAAATCAGGTCCAAACACTGGAATTGATATTTTCCTGTTTATTGAATGAAGCAATACTTTGGTTCGTCTTTTAGAAAGTACAAATTGGATTTAAAAGACAACATTTTCAAACGTTACACCATCTGCTTTGTCCCTGTTTTCAGTCATTTCACTAGTTGCTTGTATTCCAACGGGAATACAGTCAAACAGTTGGGTGACTGGGGAGGGGAGCGCACCACAAGGCCCTGCGCTCGACAGAGAGTCTAAAAGGATTACCGTGCCGCAGTTCAACAGCCTGCCGCTCATCCCATTGCCGGTCATCATGGGAGTAAGCCCGGTGTTCCTCCACAGGGAAACATGGGATTAGTTTCTCAGTGCTGTCGTTCTCAAATCGAGACAGCCGCCTGTGCCTCGACTTTCCGCAGGACTTTTGGTCACTCCAGGTTTCTTGTTGGGTGTCAGGGGCCATGATCGAACAATGTGACCGACGGGACAGTCGGACACGCTGCGAGGAATCACGCGGAACAAGGAAACTCATGGATATTGCCGAACCTTGCTGGAAACTTCAGACTCATTTCAGAGCAGAACTTTGCTCTCGGAGCCTCTTTCAGGTCACTTTGATCACAAAAACTCAGAGCGATTGAGGAAGATTTCTCATGTGGTCAAATCTTGAATGACATCTTCTGGATTTATGGGGAACCCTCGACGGCATCCCATGCGGATTATTCCGCAGTGACGGAGGACTGACGCCGAGTCTGGATGCCTTCCCTGTGACCCTGTTCTTGGGAAATCCCCCAAAAAGCTGGGAAGTCGGGAGCCTGGCGGACTTGAATCTCCTGGAAAACACAATGTGGCCAGCAGACATAAACTCTAGGTACTCCTAGAGTGGCCCTGGCACCACGCAAGGATTTTTGAAAGTGCGACCGGGCAGGGGAGGATTTAAATGGTGTTAACCGAGCAAAAACCTGAAGGTTCAAAAGTTCAAAAGAATGGAGTTGCAGGAGGAGTTGGACTCAGCGAGATCGAGTTTAGAAACAATACAGCCGCTATGGACACGCCGTCTATGTCCGTCACTAAGGCCGACGGGGACGAGGAGGAGTGTGAGGTATCAGAAGATGACGGTAACGAGGACAGCGAGCTCGACTACACAAGAAACTACTGGGAAGACGAGGATGACATCTACCAGGAGTTCGAGGAGTTGGACTTCGAGTCGCTGCCGGACCGCTCGGACACCCGCAGCATCGCCTCGGACGATTCCTTCTATCCGCTCGACAGTTCGGTCACCTCGGACTTGTACCGCTCTCCGAGCCCCGACAGCCCAGAGCCGATCTCCTTCTTCAAGGCCTGCTGCAACAACAACGCCATCATCGTCAAAATCATGATCAGGCAAGGGGTGACCGAAGAGGAAGTGAAGGAGACGGACAGGAACAGAAGAGTAGGTGTCTCAGTTCACGGTTTTAAAAAAAACAAAACAGTTTCCACTCTCTAACATGAGTGCTCTGGAATAACTGTCAATAGCTCTTTGCTGTCATAATTCACAGCCAGCTGTTTAAAATACATCGTGAACAGGCTGCACTGTATTTCTATGTCATAGCGCTAGAATTCATTTTTCTGACATCAGTATCAAAACTATGTGATGTATGAAAAAAATAATCTAGTACAAAAATTAAATCTTACAGTCCATGGCTTTAAGAGAGAAGGTCCAAAACCGTGAAATACAGTCTTAAGACTGAAAAATTATGAAGGTGACACACTTCAACATATTCAGGGATGCAACACAAAGCCTGAGTGAAGGACTGTACCCTAAATACAGATGTTTTTCACAACTGGAGCCACTTCTGTCTTTCGGATTCAGTTTCTAGTCTGTAGTGTAACCTATTCAACTCCATTCTGCTTCAGTGCTTTTAAATCTATTAGCTTTGCACCTCATGCTTATTTTCTTGTCGTATAATTTGTCTGAAGATTTGCGTCATGAGCGTTGTCTGTTATATGGAAGTATGCTCCGTCAAATGTATTACAACTCTTATACACGTTCAGTCTTTATAAATTCCAAATTAAACCCAGAGTTAATTATGTATCAGTCTAAAATTAATCTACACTGATGTTTTTTAGTTTGGGCTTCAAGAGAGTTCACTAAATGTTGAGATATCCATTGATATATTTAAAAGAATAGCGCTTTCATGTGGAATTAATGAAGCGCTAAGGGGAATTAAAACAGCGTTCAGAATGTGATCAAACGCCACATCAGACCCGGTTCCTGGTTCAGTCACTGAAGGTCAGCCCTTGAAGGCAGGTCCTGGACCGTCAGGTAAAGCCTCCAGCGACAGATGGAGAGAGTGTGAACTGAACGGGGAAGTGTCAGGAAGCAGCTTGTCACTCAGGGCTCAGCTTTTAAACGACTCACTAAGACATTGACCTCAACATTGGGTAAAAGACACCGCCGTCTGCTCACAGGCCTGGAACTGACAGAGCAGGGCTGTTCCAGAGTCCGATGACCGGAGAGACCACTGGTGCAGATATCGCATACAGTGTTGCTCAATTATTCATTCATACTAATTCATTTACGTTAAGATAAAATTTGCTCTCAGATTGCAGCAGTAACCTCTGTCTTGTTCATATCTTGTCTGAGACTTGCTGCCAGTCAACACTTCATAAAATGGAAAATATATTATATATATATATATATATATATATATATATATATATATATATATATATATATGTGCTGATTTGCTGTCCCCTGATGACCCCTTTACGAACCTGTTGCTTGCTTGTTTTTGGGTAAAAAAATATAAAATGACCCTGACTTTAAACAACTTTTGTTTCACAGCAATTCCCCATTTGAAATAAAAGCCAGTCAGGCCATGAGCGAGCAGTAAAGTGCCTGGCAGGGTGACCGCTGGAAATACCTGCTTAGCCTGAGTTAACGCTCCATTAAAGTGTCTGTCTGCGTGTTGCACACAAGAAAATAAAGCTTCCATTTCATTTGTAATTAGGTGGCGAAACACAACGACTCGGTTATTTGGGACAAATTTAAAGAATCTCAATGAATTTTTTAAAATGTAAAGCAAATAACATAAAGATAAACTTTAAGTTAGAGCAATAATTGTAGTGTTATGAACACATGATAAAAACAATTTTCCGTTTGTGTTGCAGTCGGGCCTCATTGTGGCGTGTTACCACGGCTACGTGGACGTGGTCATCGCCCTGTCTCAGTGCCCATACCTGGACGTTAACTGGCAGGACAACGAGGGCAACACGGCTCTCATCACCGCAGCACAAGCAGGTAAACAGACGTCACAATCATCCTGTTTCCATCAGTCCTCTCACAGATAGCCCGTCGTTACAAACAAAACAACGACAGAACGTCTCTGGAGCGTTTGAGTTATTCCACAACGGGCACAGAGGAGTCGAGTGTTTTGGCTCCTGCGGCGACCCCCTCCACACCACCGTTACATTCATTAATCCGTACAGAATTATATGTATTAATAGACCCATTAGTCGATTTCTATTCATTACCAATGCAAATATTCAATCAGTCTCGGCCTTCTTACTGGTTTCATTACATCATTTATAGTGAAAGAAATTTCATTGCGCTGACGTGAGCCACAGACTTTTATAATGGGTCCAAATTAAAGCACATGGCAGACTCTGAGGTCCGGTGCCTCCGACTGCAAGAATCACTGTTATTTGCCGGCATTAGAAAGTATCGTCATAAGTAATTTCATAGCGATGCAGCCACATGCATCAGGCGTGGCGCCCCGGCGTCTCATCTGCTAACGATGATGAATGGCTCACTGAGGTCTGTGATGAATAGCTGCAGACTGCTCTTCATTTTCTGCTTCATTAAAAGAAGTATCGATCCCCCCTTTCACGAGAAAATACTCGGCAACACCTCGGGGGGCGGGGGGGGGGAGAAACAAATGGCCGAGGCTGAGTGTGTGTAGCGCCGCGGCACAAAGCGCAGTCGGACAAGATTTCCCCAAACACCGGCCGCTGAAGGTCGAGGCCATCTAAACACACTTCTGGAAGTCTGAGTTCAAGTTTCGTCGTCGAGCAGCGTCTTCCTGTTTTCAGTCGGCCGCACTTCTGTTTCTCTCTAAATCTCCCCCGTTGGATTCCAGCTGTGAACTTCAAGGAGTTCAAGGAGACCATAAAATCGTGGATTTAATAAATCACTTAACATTTAGGTTGTGAAAGTTCAATAGGCTGTGCTGGAAAAGTAAAGCCACAATGTGGAACTGAGCGCTGCCAGCAGCCGTTTGCGCTATATTATTTAATGCAGTGTGTTATAAAATTCCCAACAGCAGCCCATAATATCTGCAATAAGTGACAGAGCACATTGAATCACAAAATATCAATAAATCTGAGCATGAATGCAGACAACAGCGCTTTGTTCTTAATGCGAAAACAGTTTAATGGCTCAGAAACTGACTGGAGTTCAGTCATATTTCAGACTATGTTAACGCTAAATTGGGGGAATTGTGACTGAGTAGCCATCAGTAAAATGATAAATGAGAGAATAAAAAGGAATTTAAGACTCTCTTATATAAATCAAACAACCAATAGTGAAAGTAAGATGATCTGCAGGCTGAATGAGCAGCACGCTAACCTCAGTTCACCATGAAAGAGGTGGGAATCCAACTTTGACCAGATTCTGTTCTTCGTCCTGCTCTCAGCCCAGGTCACTGTCTCCAGACTGTCCGGGCTCAGTCCCATCACACTGAGCTTTCCTGACAAGCTAATGAGCTTCTTGGCCTCACTCGTCTTAATGCTGCCACACAAAACGCCACAGCAGAGAAGAGCGCTCGGGCCAGCACAGACTGAAGAAGCTCGCTGAACAATCCGAGTCTGATTGGGAAGAACACTCAATAACATTTTTCATTATTACTTAATCACACATTTTTTGTGAATAATTGCACTTTTTTCATATTGTAATTGTTGCATCTGGCTCATAGGAGGACAGGATGTCAGACAGCCTTTATTCCCAACATGAAAAACCCAAAAATCCAAATCATCAAAATAACAAAGTCCTCAAGATCACAGGCAATAATTAATCGAGGCGCTTGAACACAGGACACAAGAGAACGACCCACACAGAAACACAGACAGGCCAACCAGCAGAACACACACACACAAGATGCTCAAATATAAACCACAGCCAACAGGTGAAGACAATCACACACTCGAGAACAGGTGACACACATCAGGACAAGGAGCAGCGATCAGACACGAGGAGGGGCGGAGTCAAGGAGTCTGAAACCAGAGACAGAGTCAAAATATCAAAATAACACAAGAAACCAAACATGAACCACAGCAGTAATGTGGAATTTGGAGATCATGAGTGCGCAGTGTGTTGAAACTACATTTATAGCAAATCAGTCTTTTGCACTAAATATCACACACATGTTGATTTCATGATCAGTCTGTGATCAGTCTGTGCAGCCCAAATTTTCATAAATATTTGTTTTATTACCAGATTTAGTCATTGCTAAATGTCTGCAAGTAAAAAAGATTATGAAGCATTCATGCTTGAGTTGTGTGGCATTCATTCAACAGTCCAAAATAAAAGTGCACGACTATTGATTAGTGACAATAAATTGCTTGTAGGTGAGAGTGTGTTTGCTTGTCTCACTGTGTTCCTCCAGCGCCCTCCAACTGGATAAAGCACAGATTTAAAAAAAAACAAAAACATGGTTTAGTTGGAACAGCAGCCCGTGCCTCATGTTTTCTCTGATCTGCAGGTCACCTGATGATCTCCAACTATCTGCTCAACTACTTCCCCGGTTTGGACATAGAGAGGAGAAACTGTCACGGCTTCACGGCGTTGATGAAGGCGGCCATGCAGGGCCGGGCCGAGTGCGTCAGAGCGCTCATGCTGGCAGGTACGAGCTTTCAAATAAATTCATTCAAAGAATGACATGTCTCAGAAACTGGATATAAAGCGAACAGCGTCACTCTGTTTCCAGGAAGCGACATCCAGGCGCGGGACTACGGCCGCAGGATGACGTCCAGGGAGTGGGCTCTCTTCACCGGTCGATACGAGACGGCCAACCTCATGCACAGGCTGATGTCCAAGCCCTGTGCCGAGCAGTTTTGTGACACCTTCTCCCTGGAGTGGCCCATGCTGGAGGTCAATGCACTCATCCAGGCGTCAGTCCCACTGCTGACATGCTGCATCACGTATATTAAAAAGATTTCATCAATTTATTCAAAAATAACCTCCAGGCATGATTCAGGGTGTTTAAAGTGGCACTATTGAAATGAGCACTATTTCTTTTATGCAAAAAAATCAATTATTTATCCATAGTTTAGGGAAAAGAAACCCTGCAAAAGTACACTATATTTGACTAAAACACAACTTTCAACTGCTGGCTGTAAGAAATCAAATGCTACTTTTGAAATTCTCACTGAATAAATACTTGTGGTTTCCAAATCCGGACTGTGCAAACAGATCATATTGACTTTTTAACTTATGATGTCCATTAATGATCATCCCAGCCTCTGAAGGATTTCAGTTGTGCTTTTGTTATTTAAGCAGAATCGAAAGGTGAAACAGTGTCTCTAGATTCAGGACTACTTGTGAATCTCGGCGTCACTCTTCTTGACCAGGTTTAAAAAGTTCAAATATAAAATCCATACAGTGTATTGATTGTATGAAGTCTTTTGATCGGTTGTGAAGCACTCAAAGGAAAGCAAAGGTTTTCTCCGTGCTGAATCACTGACCTGAGGTCAGTTCCAGTCGTGTTTATCACATTCAAAGTGACGTTATTCAAGGCTCCATTCACAATCACAGCAAAATTACATAGCCTACTGACAAATTGACTGATTTTAAGCCTCACAGCCATAAAATAAGAGTCTTATATTTGATGCACAATACTATGACGATGCTAACCTTTCTGGGTGTTTACCAACTATTGCAAGTTTTGTTAGCTTAGCAGCTAAAGAGTTCGCTTGTGGTTCTTTGTGGGCAGCGAAAATTGAAAATAAAAATATTAGGGGCTAGATATTTCAGCTATATCAAAGGTATACAAAAGTTGCATGTGTCCATTATTAAGGGAGAAGGCTCTGGATACTATGGTGGCCCGGAGTGGTGCATCGTTGTTGTATTTCTGTTTCAGAAAAGTTTTGTGTTCGCACAGCAACATTTAGAAGAAGAAAAAAAATCAATTGACCTCAAAATGGAAGAATTACTGAAAAAATATGCAGATTTCATGTTGGGACACTAGTAGGTGGTGTTGTTTGTTTTTATGATGAGACATGAGCAATGGTGAAAGCAGACGCTCGTATGGACAGACTTCCAAGTTGGACTGCTATTTATGAGCGATTCTCAACTATGAAGCAACAGAGTCCCAGGAGAATATGGACGGGGAGTCATGACAGTCTGGAGGACGCTATTGTTCTTATTGTCCATCTACTCGCAGCATCAACATCTGTTCACTACGTGCGCAGAGGCATCGTTTAAGAAAAGTTCCGTTTCCACTGTGTACATGGAGAATTAGAGTCAGAGCATTTGCAAAAAGCTAAATTTCTAACAAGGTATGGTCTGTTCCAGGAGCTGGTGGCAGAGGCCCAAAAACCAACCAGCTGCTGGAGGCGTCTGATCAACTTCCTGTCCTGCTGCCCCTACAACTTCTACATCAAAAACAAGGTCAACCCTCTGGACGACGGCGTTCTGGAGCACATGGTTCGGATCACCACCAGCATCTCCAGCCCCATCATCGCCACGGCGTGCCGCACGGTGAGCCCCGGCAGCCCGCCCTGCATCGGGAAGCGTCGCCACGCCGTCCAGGAGATCTTGAGGAGGCAGCGGGTGGCTCAGCTGAAGCTCCTGGGCCCGGACAGGCTGAACAACTACAAGAGACTCTTCCAGAACTCGCGGGTTCTCCTCATCCCAAAGACGAGGGACCGGAGGGCCAGTCTGCAGCCCCAGCTGCTCAGCGACATGGCGGCGGCGTCCACGGTGGCGATCCGGCGGGCCAGCCTCCTGCCGCTCAATATGCTGAGGAGGAGCAGCGTGCGGCCGGGGCTCGTGGTGCCAAAAGTGAGGCTCTGCAAGGCTCCCGCTCCGAGCTTCGTCCCGGAGAAACTCAAACGGAGCAGAAACCAGAACCACCTCCAGATCCCCAAGTGGGAATACAAGATGAAAAAAATCGAGAGGAAGCGTGAGGAGGAGGAGAGGAAGAGACTGCTACCTCTGCTGAAGAGGAGGTGAAGACGAAGCAGACAAAAGAGTGTCTTTCCCAGCATGCATCAGACAATCACACACCATTGAGGTGAACACAACCAGTCATTTTCAGGTCCACTCGCTGAGATTGCCAACTTCGTTGGAATTGTTGCCTTGTTTCTACTTGAACTCAGACGTGCTTCCTTTGTGAGGTGCATCGCAGGATTCTGTTCAATTCAGTTGTATTTCTATTGCGCCAAATGCAGAACTGTTATCTCGTGGACGGCAGAATTCATATACTTCAAAAAAAAAAGAAGAGAGAAGTAGGTGACAGGTTAACTCAGGTAAAAGCACGAGGACCATGTCAGAGGTCAGAGGTCGGGATTACTGCAGGAAGGAAAAGCTTTTATGAGGTTAAAGGTAAAGGAGACGCCCAGCTGACCTGGAAAGGAGTAAAGTTATGCTGCAACGTTTCGGTATCTGACAGGGAAATTTGCTGGAGGGGAACGTCAAGAGGGCAGAAACGGGGGAATGAAAAGGCAGCGAGGCGACGGCCGGTCGGAGGGATTTCACCGGACGCCTCCTCACAAACGAATGAAAATCGGCCGTTCGCCGCTGTTGTTGCAGATTGCAACAGGAGAGGTCCGCTGAACCCAAAAAAGTCATTTCACTCTGATACAGAGTACAACAGGTACTTTCATGGAAAGGAAGAGCTTATGAGTGTTATTCGGCAGATGAGCTGAGGAGCCAGCTCACACAAGCTTTGTCGGGGCTTTGTGGGGAATTTGAAAGGCAGAGCCAAAAATAAAACAGCTTAGTGCCCGACTGTGACTTGCTGACTTCCAAAATGATCATGAGAAAGTCGACTGGCAGGTGCCGGGCGTATCTCCAGCTCCGTGAGCGCTGCAGACAGTCCGATGGCCGGAGTTCGCTGTGAAGCCAACAAGAGATGGACGATTCCAAAAAAACTGAGATGGATCAAGATTGTTAATTATAAGGTATTAAAAAAAAATAGAACAAACAGATTGAATACTCAAAAAAGGTTACATTGTACCACTATTGTCTATAGGTGAAAACCACAGCCCCTCTTCCAAGCCCATTCAAAACTGCTGTGAGTGAAAAATAGAAAAAAATAGTGCAGTTTTGTGAAATATGGAGGACCAACATAATATCCTGCAAGTGGTTTCAGAGGTGTGTGTGAAATGTTCACTGTAACGTGCTGCACGGTGTTTTCGTGAGCACAAATCAAATACGACAAAATTCAAATTCAGCAGTGACGCCTTGATATGTCGAGCATTTCGCAACATTTGGCAATCAACGCCTTCAAGAGGAACTCATTTATTTAAGCAGGATTATGTATTTTATATGTAAGACTGGAAATTCCCTAAAATGTATGAAAAAAATCCCCAAATGGCCACATTTTCAGCAAAAATAAAACATGCAATTCTCACATCTCTGACTGATCAACAGACATGTCTCCATGTCTGGTTGATTGAGGTGAACTAATGACCGATTGTGTCTCAGAGCGTGATCTGATCACTGCTGTCGCCTCAATGCCGAGAGGCACCTCTACACATTTTAATGAGGGCGACTATAACAACCAACAGTTCCTCCTTCACTCTGTTCCAGCAGCCATTTTTTTCCTGTCAGTTTACGTGTTTCGTTGTTGGAGGTTTCTAATCAATAAAGTACTTTCTTTACATACCAAATAAAAATAGGCCACACGAAGCAAAATACAACTCGGTGAACCAGTGTGCCAGCAAAGAAATGAGGTCAAAGTTTGATAATAACAATTCTTGATTTTAATCAGTGGCTTTTTGAATTAGTGATGCATGTTATCAATATTTTAGCAGATTATTAGTGGAGTGCTGCCAGTTTTTCACACCGTCCTGAACTCTCATCGGGTGTCCTTTTTAATATCTGAAAAAAAAAAAAAAAATTCAGCCCAATAATGTTAATGAATTCGATTTCAATACATTTTTGTGTTTTTTTTTTTATTGTTTGTGACTTTTTAAAGACAGTAATGAGCAAAAAACAGGCGTGTTTGGCTAAAATCCTTATTTCAGGATTGAAAGCTTCAAAACATGAGAAATTTCTCAGTGAACATCAGACAGCGAGGCGTCACAGTGTGTTGAATGCATCAGACTTTTGTGGTATTTTGTGGAAGCCAGAAATGTGCATTTTTTTTCTCATGTTTATAATCATGCAATCTTACATTTAACTGATTCCCAGAGTTAAGCTGGAAGAACCTTGGAGGCAGAAATTAAAAACACGGTCACTTACTAAACAACGACCGCAGTAAAGGTTTGACTGAATCTATAACATTTCATGTCCGTAATGTTTGACTTTGTTGCCAATAAAGTAAAAATGGGAGAATATATCTGAGTCAGTCAATCAATCAATATTCCGCTAAAGATTTGTCCTAAAGTCTCTATTTCTCATTTAATTTTGCCAAGATTAACAAGAAACCATTTTTGAGAGACTAACTAGACATTCAGTCTCTCTTGGATTGAAACCATTTTTCATCTAGCAGCTGCCTGTGCGCCACACACACTCCATGATCAGTGAACGAGTCGAATTAGTGAGCACTCACCTCCAGGTAGACGTTCAGGGACAGGAAAGTTCCTCTGGGAAAGCTTACTGTGTGTCCTGGTTTTTCTTTTCAGCGTCATTTGTTCTCACATCCATGAAACTGCTGCCTCATGTTGGCAACGATCAAAATGAAATAATTACAGCAGGACTTGGTGGAAAACCTGTAACAGAAAAAACTAAGAGGACTTTCTATTTAAATAAAAGGTATTGTTTTAGAATTAACGATGTGCAGGATTTCAACCTTCCATCTTCCACTTTATCTACTATACTTATCCAGATGCTGTTGCATGATCCTGAGGTTAGTTAGCAGCTGTAGCTTTCAGTTTTACATTGCGGGCTCCAGATCTCCCCATTACACCGACATGCTGCGTGCTGGCTGCTCTCCTCACTCTCAGATTTTCAAAGAAATGCTCCACATTAAGCAGAAGGACATGAAAACAGCCTCTGAACACGAAGCCGATCTGTTCAGTCAAGGTCAAAGCTATACTGTTTCTGTTGCCTGGGACTTTGAATGGCGTCTGTCAATGCCCGATCTTAAAAAACTGAGCAATATTCTTTGGATGTCATTTATAACTAAACAAAAAAGTATTCCAAGCAAGGACCAGACCTCACAGAAATCAAGAGGTAACTCAGATTCCCGTCTGTTGGAGTATACAAGATGTTTTAGACTGTCGAAGCAGCAAAATCTCCCACTTTGGTTTTCATCGCCAAACAGAGGAACTCCTATGTGGCACCAAGCGGGACTCTTGCTGCGGCGACTGTCATAAGACGTGCTGACAGAGGGCAGAAGCAACACTCGAGTGTTAACGAAACACAGGTGCTCAAGCTCGACCCGGCGGAACATTTGAATTTGATCTGAGACTGAACGCTCAAAGAAAACCAGATCTGAATGCCAAACTCATTTATAATCCGCTGTGCACGCACGCCTCGATGTTGCTGGCTCCTGATGGGTTTGTCG
This sequence comes from Salarias fasciatus, assembly GCF_902148845.1. NCBI lineage: Eukaryota > Metazoa > Chordata > Actinopteri > Blenniiformes > Blenniidae > Salarias > Salarias fasciatus. Next base: position 17,957,241 of record NC_043762.1, read on the forward strand.
CCATTCATGCACGAAAGCTGACCTGTTTTCCTTCTTTCATGAACCTTTGCTTTTATGCCACTGAGTACAACTTTTCTTGGATAAATCTACAAATGCTGCCGTTAATGTCTGACTGGAGTTATGTGAAATATCCATTGTGTGCACGAATGTCTTTCAGGGGAGGAAGTTTTTGCATAAAGTTGTAATGAAGACTCTGATGGTTTAGTGTCTTTCCATGTTGTTTGCCACCTCTCACACACACGCGCACACACACACACACACACACTGACTGTATCGCTGCAGTCTAAACTTGTTTGTGGTGTTCAGACGTTGCTCGGCTGAAAAATCACTTTAATATATCCACACTGATTCACCATACAGCAATACCTCCTGCAAACAATCCCAACGTATTACTTCTGACAATTTTCTGAAGGATGAAAAATACATATCATTACCGATTACTGAGGAGCGGGCCTCGGAGAAATATTGCGAGCTCAAGGTAAAACTTATTAAAGCGCCTCCCCCGGAGTCTGCGGCGCTCTGGGCTTCACCCGAGCTGATGGGGGAGATGCGTCTCCTCTCGGGCGGATGTTCCTACCATGCTTTGTGCGACACTCCTACAGTGCGAGTGTGCTGAACAAATAAAAAACCTAATCCCCGGCTTTCGCCGATACAATCTGTGCCTGTGGTGTGGTGATCCATCTGCAGAGAGTCATGCAGAACAGGCCTCCGAGACTAAAATGGCTGCCACCCTGACCTGCGGTGCAGTTTGTCTCATGGCCACCAGAGAGCGCCCATGACCCTCCACAGGTCAAAATACTACACTTTAGACCCCACATGGGGGGTTTATTTTTCACTGCCAGCATTATTCTGCTCTGAGACCTTTCTGTGCAGAGTTTGCATGTTCTCTCTGTGCATGGATGGGTTTTCCATTGATTCCTCCCACAGCTCAAACATGCTTTAGAGGCTAATTGGCCACTCAGAATTCCCAGTAGACATGCGAGCGAGATGGACTGATCTGTTCAGGATGCACTCCAGCTTCCCATTACTCTAATTTGAGCGGTATTGAGAATGAATGGATGGACTTCAGTGATTATTCCCGCAGCGTCTCGCCTCTATTAAGCTCTCCTGATGCGTCTCAGAAAGTTACCAGCCTAATGCATTCAGAGCTGCACGCTAAAAGTTTTTTTTTTTCAGTTTTATGTGATAGTTTGGCAACCTGTTCAAAGATCAAAGCCGTTAGATTTCTTGAAGTAGAAGTTAAGAGCTCATTCTCCTCCCGAGTTATTTTTCAAATGTCTTTTTCATCCTGGAACTCCTGAACACACCGAACGATTACACGAGTGAGCAGGCTGAGCAAAGAAAAGCTTGTGAGTGTATGTCCTCAAATCTGATTGTATGTGTGTGTGGGTGAGTGTGTGTGTGTGTGTGTTTCCTGGGTTAAGCCCTTTTGATTCCTGCTTCATTTTCCAGGGATTTTTTTTTGTTTGTTTGTTTTACAAAAAGAACAAAACAGGCAAATGTTCTCATCAAAAGGCTTTCTGGTTATTAACAAGACCACCCTGGGTCACGGACACACACACACACACACAAGGCCTCTTAAACACAACAAGATCAACCATGCTTTCTGTGATACAAATGATTAATAAATTCATATTTATATTGCCTGCTGTAGTATCCTGCTGAAAAACACTCAAAGAACAGTTTTTTTTTTTTTTCTGACAGCAGCACAAAGAAACTCTCGAAATCAGCAGTTCTTTGATGTTCCGTTTATATTTTTGGAGCAGTTGCAATCTGTTTGAGGCAATAGAAAGATTCACAATTTTCTTTTTAAAACACGTTTGGTCTAGCAACAAAAAGGTCACCAACGTTTATATCTCCGCACAGGTCTTATAGTCAGGTTTTTTTCTGCCTAAGGATCACAAGGACATACAGAACGTTGTCGGTTTCCAGATGCCTAATAACAAATACAGTACGTCTGTTATCCGTCTAGCTTGTGTGTGTGTGTGTATTAGGGTGTGTGTGTGTGTGTGTGTGTGTGTGTGTGTGTGTGTGTGTGTGTGTGTGTGTGTGTGTGTGTGGTTGTGGGGGGGGGGCAAGACGGGGGGAGAGTTGCATCATGAATCGTTTTTCAAGCAATGGAAGATGACCTCTAAGACTTCTAAAGAGCAGTGGGGAGGGAGAGCCAGGGTCAGTTGTCACATTTGACAATTTCAGCCTTCCTCGCTTTGAAAAAGAAAAGAAAAAAAAGTTAATAAAACATTTCAGATTGACCACACGGTTCTCACGCATTCATGGGCGCAGGTTTTCCCATTTAAGGACAATGAGACCAGTCGATCAGAGGCGAAGTGTGTTGATGTGTGTGTGTGTGTGTGTGTGTCTGGTTCATGCACGGTGAACTCAGGCCTGAAAATCCATTTGTTATTAATGCAGCAATATGTTTTAGAGAGAGGGTGTGTGTGTGTGTGTGAGAGTAAGTGTGTGGAAAGGAAACATTTTGTGCACAGATAAAATACAGACATGTTGGAAATACTTCTAACGGATGTAGCACCTTTTTGAAGCTCTTCAGTGACAACGTGGATCCCTGGGCCCTGGTCTACTCTACTCCACATAGCAACAACATTACTACACAAAGTCGACAATTTAGTGTGTTGACCAGAAAGTAAAATGTGAAACGAAATTCCTACACGTAGCTGTTTTTCTTTTTTTAAACAAGTTTTTTTTTTCTCATAATGTTGCTGCTATAAGTGACATCCACATCTGCACATAAAAAGTATATATTTATATTTATATAATATATATCCGTACTCTATTAACAGTTTTGTCTAGCATGAAGTTAGAACTGCCACCCATCTCTCAGAAAAGTTGTTGTTTTTTTTTTCTCAAACATTGATTATTTTACAACACAGAAATAAACTAATTTTGTACAACTTTGGAGGAAGTGAGGCTCCGCCCCGTCACGGTTCCCTCCGCTCGTTTCTCTTTTTTCTTTTTTTTTTTTTTTGTGGGTTTTTCTCTCCGGTCTCGGCGCAGTGGAGACAGTTTTCGTCGCAGGTAAAACACAGTTTAGAAAAACCAAAGCATTTACAAACTGGCATTGTTAGAACGACGGTGAGGCTGTTCAGCTGAAAACGTTCAGCTCAACTTGGACCCTTTGACACACCTTGACCCCGAAAGTACACCCCTGTTTGGCACGGTTATATACACAATGAGCAACGGTCACTCAAGGAAATGGGAATGAAAACAGGAGATTTGTGACAGTAATGTGGAAATAAAAAGCCATCAAAGCTCGAATTGAAAGAAAAGAGAGAAAAAAAAAACTGTCTTCGGCTAATCTGTAGGGCAGTGAGAGGAGCGCCGTCACCGAGCTTTTCAAATCCAGTGTTTCACATTATCAATACATCCGTGGTTTATGTTTGGAAAAGCGGCTGTCGTGTGTGTGTGTGTGTGTGTATCTGTGTGTAATGGTTTCAGAGGGGTTAGTTAGTGAGCAGGTGAGGCTGACCCAGCGGCGAAAGGCCTGACATGACACAGAAAATAGTGCAATGTACAGTACACAATGCATCTCAGTAAATGTACATCAAATACTATACAACCGGAATTAAAAAAGTAGAAACACAAACGAAAAGAAAAAAAAAACAAACAAACAAACAGACAAAATAAACCTGTTACAAATGACCAAAGTCCAGAAGCATTCTTTGCCCAGAGGAGGATACATCACGCCAAAGTCAGAGAGAAACAGAAGTTTTTGTGACAGACGTCCTACATGTCCTACAGCTCTGCTTCTTGTGCTTCATGTTACTAAAAGCCACGTTGCTATGCCACATATTTACAGGATTCTCACCAGTTTCCCCCACATTGCATAACCTCCCATCTGCAAGTCGGCTGATCTATTTTCCTCTTTCATTGTCCTTCATCGCCTCATTACGTAATTTCCCAACTTTTGACCTCAAGCCTTTCCTCCGTGCTCCGTCTCTCAGTCTGTCCCCACGTCCGTCTCTTTTACATTCCGCATCCGGAGGCCTGCTGAACCTTCGCTACCAGTTGTTGATCACAAACTAAACACAGAAAGGAAATGTGTCCGTCGGTTTGGTTGGTGGTGTGCATGCACATGCGCGGCCGCTCCTCCGTTTGCTCCCGGTCCTCGCTGCTCCCCTCTCGCCTCTCCCCCTCCGGTGTCTTTGGAAGGAGCGTAAACGCCTCGGATCTTCTGTCGCACACACCATCCTCCCCTCCTTTGTCCTGCTATCTAAGATGCTACTCAGGAACTACAGAGGAGGATGGGACGGGAGGGAAACAAGTCTTTTCTTAAACTACACTTTTACCGTTTGTCCCTCTTCATCCATCCTCACCCTCTCCTCCTCCTCCTCCTCCACCCTCATCTCCTCTCAGACCCAGGAGTCCGGCGAGGCTGGATAGTGGCTGGTCTCATAGTTCAGCTCACTGTAGGGCCGTGAGGCTGAGTAGAAGTCTACATAGTTGCCTGTGGACTTGAGGCCCTGCAGGTGCATGTTGAGGTCCCCCTGTGGAGGACGTCCTCCCGGATGGAGCTGGTTCTCGTAAAACGCCTGGTCCTCGTAGTTTCCATTATCGGGCGGAGGGGGGTTTTGGAAAGGGGGATAAGGTTCTGATGGCAAGCCTTGAGAAGAGATCTGGGAAAAAGGACAAATACACGTCACTGAGATGGAGGACCGAAGCTCCTGCTTGCTAACGCATCATTTGAAAAGCTAAATTTCAAAAAGCATCAACAGTGAAAGATTCCATCTTCACCAAACACTGAATCTGAAATGAAATGCTGATCATGCTTGTAGTGTCAACACCATGATCTGATTGGGATCCAACCCTTTAGTCCTCATTATATTTCCACATCAGATTTAAACTGATTGAAAATGTTTGGAATCTGCCAAAAAGAGAGTAAATTAAAATAACGCCGTTGTTGATGCATAGATTTGTTTCTAATACAGGTGAATCTTCAACAAATTTTAGTTTAGGAGAAGTTGGCTGGCTGATATTTGTCAGAACTGTTGATTAAATCAGAGATGCAACCAGCTCTTCACACTGCTGTCAGTGCTGCTGCCTGCCTGCAAACAGAGCAAAGCCAAATGCCAGACCTTCACAGACTGATGGAAATCCATTGCTGCGTTGCTGTGATGTGCAAATGGAGGTCTAAATAGGCTCATGGGTCATCTGTTTATAGTTGACCTATGAGGTTTTCATGGTATATTTATGGTACAATTTAAAAGAGTATGTAGCTAATTCAATTCCACTGTGGCACTTTGTCTACTGTTAGAAATGATCACTGGCTGGAAATGCAATAAATCTCTGAGTTATAAAGAGTTAACGGGAGCTGAAAGCCTGATTTGCAGAGAGAGTGAAGGAAATGACTTCTTGTACCTGATTATACTTCAGGTCATCTGTCGGGGACACGTACGCTCCTCTATGTAGTGTGGAAGACCCACCAGTGATCTGACCTGCAGAGACAGTGGGGAGAAATTAAGGCTTGACGACAGTACAATTAACACAGAGCCAACAGAGAAATTAGAAAATGTCTACAAAGGAGAGGGTTGAAATAAAGCGCGCTTGAAAATCTCTTATGGCTGGTTCATCCGGATTGGGGTCAGACAGAGCCAACGCATTTCGAAATACAGGGCACACCTTGGCCAGGTCTCCAGGGCTAACGGAGGCAGAGAGGCACTTATTCACTTTCACTCCTGTGGGCAAGTGAGAGTCGCCTTTTAATGAAAAAAAGAAAAGAAAAGAAACATGCTGTGGGAAGCAACCTGCCTTTCTGAAGAAAATCCACGCCAGCGCAGGATGAAGTTAGAGTCGCCACACTGACAGCTAAAGAAGGACAACGGCTAAAGGCCAAGACACTGGGAACAGTATGAGCTTCTGTATTGATTGAAATGCCACTTTATAGTAGCATCTGTTCATGTTTAGATACATTCGCAACAGTCTCTACAATTTCTTCATTACTGTTTATTTTTCTGATTGTTTTTCAGACAAAAATTCTGCCAAGCAACTTTCAAATCGGATTAGCCAATGGTGGCAGCAGCCGTTTGCGGTGCCTGCAGTTTATTGGGAGTGGCTTCAGTGCCTTGCTCAAAGACGTCCCCGAAATGGAACCAGCAGAGCTGGCAGTGCTGCCTGCCGTGGAGTTGGTGGGTAAACGGCTCGACCACCAGAGTCACAGCATAACCTGAGTGTGACAGATGGTTGACTGGGGTTGTGTTTGGACTCTTAATCCATCACCGAACATGATTCAGACAGAACATCGAGGAAACAAATCACAGAGATATATTCTGCTCCCCAGACGACAGCAGAGAGGATAGTTACACCTTCGTGCTTTGCTATCAAGATAACAATAAAAAAGTAGTTTTTGCAGGGGATATAAACTACTTACACACAGTAGAAGCGACAGGATATGATCCTAAACACTAAGACGATCCGACGTGCGAACTGTACGACAGTGTCTAAAAACAGCAGTAACCTAACTGATCCGATCTTTCATGTCTGGGAAACGCTATACCCGGTAAGTGATGAAGTTACTCCTTCCACAAAGCAACTCACACACAAACACCCTGCTGCTGCTTGATGCTGCAGCTATCGGATAAACTCAAAATAAAGAGTCGGTAGTCTCAAAGACAGCAGCGGCTCCCGAAGGCAAACTCCTACACTGCTCTATTGGTTTCAGAGCAGGGCTGGAACCGAATGAAGCATCTTCCAGTTACCTTATGGCAGCAACACGCTGCACAACATCTCACTTTGAAGCTACGTGTAAAAAGTGAACTTGCTGGACAGCATCGTCTAAAACCTAAAAATATATCTGTCAGTTGAAACTGCTCGAGTTTTTCGTGACAGTGCCGCACTCGTGCCGTGTCTGAATTTCCTACCCGTCATCGCGTCCTTCCGGGATGTGTGCTCGCCCTTGTTGCCATGGTAACTGGCATTGCCAGTCGACTCGTAGTCTGCTTTCCTCTCCTTCAGCGCCATCATCTCCCGTGGGGACGCGGGAGCACTCGCTGCACAGGAACACACATGCGGAGGGAATATCTTTAACCTTCAATTCATCGACGCGTCACCAATAAATGTCGGGAGGGAGACTGTGACGGGGGGGGGGAGAAGTATTTACATCGCACTGGAGTGCCATCAGAAAAGATTGCAGCTCTTGTATTCACCTGCATGACTCTGAACAAAGGCAGCGCACACTGAGGCTTCAGTGCATTTTATTTTGCCTCAAACCTGCGACGGGTTAAAAAAAAATGGAGGGGCCGCTTTATGAATTGGGAGTCTGTGGGCATTGCACTCGCTCTGGGCTTTTGACCAGGGTGTGATTTTCAAAAGAGGCAAATACTGAGTCATCCCTCCCTCTTGCAAATCTTCTCCTTCTCCCACCATTTGAATGCAGACCTCTCCTGCATATACATATTTCATCTGAAACTCCCACTTGCCCATTAAGCCCTCTTAGTGTTATTCGCCCGGATATCTGCTCATACCCAGCAGGGACACAGACAGAAAGTATCACAGAACATGCACACCCACAGCTGGGGGAGAATAGAAATACTGGCCAAAGTCGGGGGAGGTGGGATCAGTGGGAAAGACAGTGAGTAAGATCTTGTAAACCTTGTTGGATGAAGCCTGATCATTGATTCTGTGCCATACGGTTTCCCCGAATACACAGATCATGATGAGCGGTCTTTCAGCGTGCAAGCTGCCGGCGACGCTGCAGCGCGCCAGCCTGTTTCTCTGCAGCTGCATCTGTCTCTTTGTCTCTCTTTTGCATGAAATAACACAGTTAGCAGTGATCCATACTCTGATTAATGATCTGCTAATATCACCCCGCTATTGCAACGCCATCGCCTAAACAGCCAATCACCATTTATCAAGTGCTGCTGTCGAAATGCACTTATTCCTGCAGCTTATCGCACACAAAGGAACTGTTTCGTTTGTGCCTGGAAAAAAGCAAATCAGTGGAATTAAACCCGTCTGTGGGGCCATCTCCCATCTGTGACTGCCAGCACACTTGTAAACTAAAAAAAAAAAAGAAAAAAAAAAAGAAAAGAAAATTACAAAGGGGGAATACGCTTCAAAATTGCAGTATTTTATCATTTTTCTGGTTTGCTAGATGACAGCTTCATGAATTCCATTTGGGCTGTGTTTTTTAAAACGAGGTGGCTTCATGAGATGTGTTCAAACGCTGCCGGCGAAACAGATTCAGATCACACGTTCGCTGTATCTGCTTAGATTCTGATGGAATTTTAGCATCAGTGCTTAAAGTATTGCTTTTGGAATCAACATAAACCAAAATTTTTCGATTTAAAAAATGTCTCGGCAGTTATTGCTTATCAATGGAACTTGTCAAAAACGTCAGCCATACATAAATAGAAAGATGAGAAATTTCTTCACCATCCAGTTTGCTCAGGAACCTTCAGAAAAAAAAAAAAAAAACTGTGTGTGAATGTGACTCTGATTTTCTGCATTGCTTCTTAGATTTATGGCACCGATATTAAATCACAGAAAAATTAATGGGGGATTTAACTTTCTGCAAAATTTCACTGTTTGAAATGAAGTTGCATGAAGTGCAGACTGAAACACGGGTAGATGAAACGGAAAAAAGTAACTGACAAACGCGTTGATGCAGCTTAATGAGAGAGGCTCACTTCTCTCAACAGCGTCTGTTTTCTTTTGCCGTTTTTATAATAATCTGCAATTTCACTGCTAGAGGACCTCCTACAGTTTTACCTGATCAGTGCTGTCACATGAAGTGTAAAAAAAAAAAATAACTACAGGGGCATCAAATAAAAGAAGCTCAAAGCACATTATTTAGTCACACAACGCACCGAATATTCAATTATCACCTCTTAAGAAACATGTGAATTAACCAGAGTCCTGAGGCCATCTTTCTCACCTCAAAACGTGTCTATAAAAATTAGGAGACACACATTGAGCTGTAAAACACTTTCACACATCACAGTTAACAAAGCATATTGTCATTAAATGTTGTGAAGACGTAAAAAACGATTCTTTTAGTGACAACCACCTGTGACAATTTCAGATTACAAACATGTCCTTTTTGTCCTGCTGCAGCTACCAGTCCCCTCCTTCATGTCACTCGACGTTCTTATCGTCCACAGGATGAACGCAACCTGGAGACTTCTGGACGTCATCGGAAAACAACACTCTGGAAACCTTGAGTGACTCATATTAGTCAAGCTCCAACTTTGAAAAAACACACAAGGGCGAAAAACTTTGGCGGAAGCGGGGGGGGGGGGGGGGGGGGGGGGGGGCCGAGGATTTGACTTGACGGTGGAGTAATTTGTCACTAGTGGCGCAGTGTGAAGGTTAAAACAGACCTGAGCTATATTGGAGCGACGTCTGTTTGACTGGGCTCTACTCGCGGAAGGAGTGATGGATGATGGGAGGGAAGACAAAAGGAGGGGAGAGCTCACCTGATCGATTGTTGGGAGAGGTCCGCACGGGCGAGATGGACGGAGTGCGAGAGGAAGAGTAAGGTCGCTGTCTGTCTCGCTCTATCGTGGAGGAAGAGCCGACGAAATGGTACTGAGAATAGCCGTCCTGGGAGGAGAAGAGCAGGAAGGATCAGAGATACGGCACTATTTATACGATCCACAAGGGCATCGGTGATATTTTTGCCCTTTTTAAAGCAACATCACCGACACTTTCAGTGTTTACACAACAAGCCCACACAGGCTTTACCTTCTTGTAGAGGCTGCGGAGGTCTCTGTACTGCCACATGCTGTTCAGGACTTGAGAGGCTGCTTTCACCACTTTAGGACTATGTCTGGGAATTCAGCAGAGAGGAAAGAAACGCACACAGCGTAAAGCTTGACGCTTTGAAAGCAACACAAGAATAATAAGAATCCTAAAACGTGCAAAGCGCCGACTCATCGCACCCTCAGATATAAACCTCACCCGATATAAACGTACCTGTCATTTCATATGTGCTGTGAGCAAAGCACACAATAGTTTCACTCCTGACTGACTGATTGGATAACCTTACATCCAGGATTTGACTCGGCTGACTAATACTTGTGCCTTTGGAAATTAAACCATTTTCCTTGAAGACATGGAGTAGCATGTTTATGTGTTAGATTCAAAGACTGAGCGATGCACCGCAGGAACACAAGGAAAGTAATGTGAAGCATCTTTCTAAAGAAAATGCATATTTATTTTTATTTTCAAAAATACTTTTAACACCTGACATTTGGACTGTGTCTTATCGTGAATGAAATATTCATCAGTCCTCTATGGTGCTCATTAGAGTTAAGATCACAACGGCTAAAGCTGATCCCACACACCAATACATTAGAAAGTGTTCTTAGATTGCAGAAGGACACCAGAGTGTTCATGGTAAAATCTATGCACAGGAAGAACACGCAAACTCCACGCAGAAAGGCTCCCACACGTATGAACTTGTGAATTGTATCCTACTTTTTTTTCTACCATTTTGGCACACTGTGCCAAATATTCATCGTTTCAAATGAGTTAAAGAATAAACCTGTCAGGCAATAAATGAATGAAGAATGAAAGAAGACCTTCTGTTTCAGTGCATATTAATGCTTAGGAAGCCAACCAAACATCAGCCTGCTCAATGACTGTGAGATACACGATGTGAGTCGTAAGTCCGTCCCTTTGGTTCCTTCACTTTCTCTACACTAAACTGTCCAATGGCACAGAGAAGTGCAGGCGTGCAGGTAAACAGTTCAGACAGTACCTGGAGAGCAGGCCAAACTTCAGGTTGGATCGTACTTTATTTTCCCTCTGTCGACTGCTTTATGACTCAGAGCTCTAAAACAAGAACACGCCGCCTCTCCAAACCTTCACCTCAGCCGCTGCTCTCCGTACCTCCGTCTCCGCCGCATCCATATTTTACCTCTCTCTTTTTACGCCTTTCCACCCGCGTGTGAGCCGGACTGCTTTCCTTCAATCCCGCAGTAAATCATGCTCAACGGCAGCACCAAAACGCTTCAAATAGCTCTTTAATTTCTATAAAGTTTTGACGCTTGCTGACAAAAACTCCGCCGTGTTTTTGACTTCGCCCTGCGTCTGTGACTTCCACCGCCTCCTCCGCCTGGCAGCATCTTTCCTCCCATTCCTCTTACTTGTCTCCCTTGCTCCGGGCGATGCCGATGAGCTTCTCGATGCCGCCGGCGTCCCTCAGGGCCTTGGTGTTCTCCATGTTCTTGGTGATGACCTCGTGCAGGGCGCAGCAGATCGCCGTGATGGTGTCGTCCGACATGGTCTTCCCCACCAGGCCGCCGCCGTTGGCGCCGCCCCCTCCTCCTCCTCCTCCTCCGGTGCTGTTGTTGTTGTTGCTGCCTCCAGGCAAGCGGTGCACCAGGTCCCTCATGGCGTATTTACCTGTGAGGGGAGAGAGTGGCAGGGTGGTTTTGGGAGAGATGCAGAAGAATCATAACGGGGTTACAAACAAGAGGATTACAGTGCTTTTTTTTTGTTTTTTTTTAAGTTTGATCAGCACCCAGTACACCGGATTTAATCTATTCCGAAAACACCAAACTAGTTTGGAAGCTTATCCTCGTCAAATCTCATCTGGAAACTTGAAATGATCGATATTTTCAATAAACCATCAACAGTAAAAGATGCATCGGCCACATCAGACACATTATCTTTAATTACAAACGGTTATAATTTCTATTGTGCTGCTATTATCTACTTATGTGTTATTTTTTTCTGAATCCAAATAACCCATTTCAAATAATTTACAAAGCCAAGTTTCATGTTTACTTTACTTAACTAAAAAAAAAAAAAAAAAAAAAAAAAAAAAAAAAACTCTACAAAATCAAAATCTGCTTGAATAAATATATCCTGGTTGAAATGTTGAAAGACTGCACAGGCCAACTGCATATCCCATGATACCTAGCAAATCTGTGTCCGCCGTGCGCTCTGACATGTCAATCTGTCCAGCTCTTTTTCCTACTCACATGAAATTCCGATAAATTGTCAGATATTACTGAACCATTCAAAGGGTCGAACTCCTGCCACACCGAAGGGCTCGCAATTTGATTATCAACTTTGTAACTTTGAAGCAAAAATCAAATATAATAGATATCTGTTACTGACAGTTCTGACATCTCAGCTACACAACATGATGCATCTCTGAAGCGGTTTCATTGTGTTAACATAACACAACTGTGAGGACGTCGATATGTTCTTTCAAAATATACCTCCAAGCCCCATGGCAGCACAATGAAAACCAATAACATAAAATAAAAATCAGCTGTTCCAGCCTACACACACGCATGCCTGCATCCACGTACTGAGCCGCCACAAAGACACGCAGCTCAACTCAAAGCCTCCGAGCATCAGACGGAGTGAGTGAAAAGAGGCATGTGGTTGTTGCCATGGCGACCAGCAGACAAGCTGAGTTTATTACAGACATCAGTCGTCCTCCGAAGAGAAATCAAGCATCAAGGGATCAGTCGAAGACATGGCGCTCTACCTTTACAGCGACATAAACATGCAAATAATACAGACAGTGATAAATGTTTTAAACTTGTCAATATGCTTTTATGGACTGAATTGTTTCGAGTGTCTTAAAGCAAAGGAGCAAATCTGCAAGTAGGTGAAGATATATGTTTTCAAAGCAAATATCTTCTATGAATTCATATCTAGAAGAAAATAAATGATTCAATGAATGAAGCTTTGCAGGTTGTTGTAAGGTCTTGTAAAGTTACAGTTTCCTTTCCAGAGTGTGTGTGTGTGTGTGTGTGTGTGTGTGTGTGTGTGTGTGTGTGTGTGTGTGTGTGTGTCTCTCAGTGTGATTGAGCTACTCACCAATCAGCTCCTTGTTCCTGATGTCCAGGGCCATATTTCTGAGGGCGGTCGCCACGGCACAGACCACCCGGTCATTGTCTATCCTCAGCAGCTCCACCAGGATGGGGAGGCCCTTCTCTTTACGCACCGCGGCTCGGATGTAAACAGACCACTGGACGGGACACAGGGGCGACAGAGAGACCGTCAGGAACTTATCTCACTAATTTAATGAAAAGATTCCCACAGGAGAATGACAATTGGTCTCAATCAGACATTAAAGTTATTGATACGAAAAATTAAAAGTACAAATCCAGCAGCGTATGAAAGTTTTGTTGTTTTCTTGCAGAGTGCTGAAATTTATTAATACTTTCAGTTTTTTTTTTTTCCCCCATTGACTTGAATCTCCGAAGCGTCTTGCGGATGCCCTTTAGTATCACAGCGCTGCAGCCGCGGCATCCTACCTTCCAGCTGCCAGCAGCCAGGTTCTGCAGGGCCCCAGCTGCTCCCTCCAGGGTGTCTGGGTTGGAGCACTCAGACAGCAGGGTGAGGTAGGGCTTGACGATGGTGGGGTGCCATAACATCTGGATGCCCTTCGGGGGCTCCGCCAAGTCTGGAAACGGGCCGACGCCGTCCCACTGCGGAAGATGAGACATAATTCAGAAAAGAAAAGCATTTAGAATTCTGTGTGAGGCGAGGTTTGACAGCGGCGGCGTGCCAGCATGGTCCCCTCAGGCAAGAGCAGGGAAGGAGAGGGAGACCATTTACTATTCATAAGCAGAGTATAAATAAGGTGGCATTCATCTTTCTGGCCATTTTGTTTTTCTCACTCTTCTGTAATTGAAATCTGACATTTTATCTGAACAGTCAGGGTCCACTTTGAAGCACGCACCCATACCGTACCGCCATAATTACAGTCGACGGGTTGGAAGTCTCTGAACCATATGTTGCATCATTTTCAAATGTACCTCCCTTACTTCTCTGAGAAAAAGCCAATCGCTCCATGAAAAAAAGACTAATGATAAGGTGGAAAGCTGACCGTGGCTTTTTGATATGTTGGCTTTTTGCTAGCTGGAATCAAGAACTCACAGTTTGGGGTTTATCAAGAGCTAATTCTAATTCACACTGAAAAGTAAATACTTAATTTTAATGCACATATACGTGCGATTCTAACTGAGAGAAGTGTTTATTTTCTTTTGCGGAGCTGTTTCTGTCTATGGGTGTGTTGCTGCCTTTCCACTTGTTGTCATCGCACATCCGTTTTCATCCCCCTTTAATGTGCAATCAGAGACGGCATCTGTTAGTGCCGGGAAACAATGCCAACGCACTTCTACTGCTTCCCTGTGTGCTCTGACTTACCGTTTTGCTTTTTTGCTGATATCATTGCATAGCTTTCTTTGTTTGCTCTCTGTCTTTCCTTTAGATGGACCTCCTCTCCTCTCCTCCCCTCTCCTCTCCTCTAATGTCCCCACAGCTGATCGAGTTTTTGCCATCTCCAACAAGCTCCCCGATTGCTACTTCATGGTAATCACCCACAGCTGCACTGGAGTGGAGACGCACAGCGAGAGGAGAGGGGGGAGCGTGGGTTATTGTTTGGAGAGGTTACGATTTGTCCCTTTACAGTCTGATCTCTGGGTTAGCATTCGACACCGCCCGTCTCCCTGCCTCTGCCTGGATACAGAAGGAAGTTAACAGAGGATGAGCTTAACAGAGGTAAAGGGTGGAGCGTCGTGATGATTCCAAGGAGAAGAAGAAGGGGGGGGAAAAAATACTCCTTTGCTAAAATTGACAGGGAGTGAGGAAAAAACATGCAGGGCTGATGAGCGATTCATACACCCTGATCCACCGGAAGTGTTGGGTTTTCAGTCCCTGCAGCTTCAGCAGAAGTGCTAAAAAGACGTCTTCCACTCAACCAGAATGTGATGCTGATTGCTTATTAGCATGACAAGAGGTTAGAGTCTTCTCCAAGGCGCCCGTTTAAGTTCTGCCAATTCTTCAACTAAAAGTGTTCTTGCTTTTTTTTCCCCCCTCTTTTTTTTTGTTTTTTTTTCTTTTTAGGAGGGTAAAACTGCTTGCTGGCAACAGATGGCCACGACTAGAAAATCCAGGGAGAAATGCTAAACCAGCTTGGTAATTTTGGAGCGTGCACACAGGTACCCAGCGAGAAATCAAGGAAGCCGAACACAACTCTGGGTAAAACCGTAACCTCCGGACGCTGCTGTGTTTACAGCCTTCTGGAACGTCCGCATCATGTCGCAGGGAAAAGAAACAACAGAAACATATTTGTCTACTTTTTGAGCTGTCTGTCCTCTCATTCTGCAGACGTGACTCTAAATAATCCAGGTGGTCGGCGAATGTCAGGGGCTGATGAGGAAAACAACTGCGGCTCAAACGTCATGAATATCAAAGGGAGATGTTGCGCAGTCATAAATATTCATCTGTGACTGAAGATCATTTGAACCGATGATGAACCGAGCAAATGTTGCCGAAACCTCGAATCGACGCAACGGCTCTGGCATAGAACGAGATGCTCAGTCCTCAGCTTGTAAGAGGACAGCTGCCGCCTCCAGTTTTAAAGGACAGCTTAATATTGTGGTAATGAGAGAGAGAGAGAGAGAGAAAAAAAAGAAAACCCATAATAATAGGAAGTGATTCGATAACGTAATAAACAAAAGCCTCGGCCACGGCGAAGACCCTCTCTGCGCTCTGTCACTTTCTGGATGTTTGTTTTGAGCAGGCTGTAGACGAGCAACAGATAAAGTCCCCGGTTTAAAATAAACCTTGAAAACCAATCCTCATGCATTATGCACGCGGGACGTAAATGAAGGCCGTTTTATGAGGTCAGTAGGTTTCTATAATATAGGATATTACTGTGAAAAAGAAGAGAGAAATTAAAGGAGGAGAGAAAGAGATAAAGCAGCAGGAAGAGGCAGAGATTGTGAGATAAGTCAACAGTCAAATTGCAAATTAAGAACCTCAAAGATACTCCAGATCCCAGAGATAGAGAGAATCAGCTGGAAATCAGCCTTCATTGGGTTGTTCCTCCCAGCACCATTTATTTCACGTTTTCTATAAATGTCCTCTCGTTCCTTTGTGGTTTATTGTTTCACCTGGTAAACCTTCTGTCACTTGTTCTAATGCTAATCACACCTCAGCAGAAAGTTTACTATTTAAAGGAAAAAAAAAGATAGATTGTTTTCTTTGCCATTGCTTAAATTGTACAGATGTGTGTATGAGATACAGCAGCTTCCAGCTTTTCTTTCCCGGTTGCTTGTTTGTTTTCTTTTCAGTGAAGAAGAGTCATTCAGGCCTTGAAGTGGTAACATTCACCACCTGGGTTTCTGGAGCAGAAATGAACCTGACCAAAACAAACCGGCATCCTGCATGGATTTGCACCTTCAATATCAGAAAACACACTAACATCATACAAATGCTGAGTTTGGGGATGATATTGTTGCTTTTTGAAAATGCTTGTAGGAACTCGAGGGGTATTTATAGATTAATAAATAATCTTGTGAAGACAAACAGAGCGAAGCAGCAACAAACCATAACGAAAACAATAAAAGCTCGTGAGAGTAAACCGCCACGATATTGCTATGCACTCTAGTTATTGATCGCAAAGAAATATCTCAAATAATCTCGAAAACATACCGATAACGCCTCTTTAACTTCCTCACCTGGTCATGACCCTTCTTTTTCTTCTTCTTCTTGCCCCAGCACCCAGAACTCTCCGCGTCCTTTCCGCCCGTGTCACACAACAACCCGTCCAGCTCCTCCGACCCCCCCTGCTGGCTGTGAGACGTCTCTGCAGCCAGGCGGTAGGACAGGTTCCTCAGGATGCACACGCAGTTCTCCACAGTCTGGTGGACGGAGGCCGGAAGGGAGGAACCAGAAAGAGTTGAGAGACGGCGACAGACATGAAGGAGGGGCAGATGGAGAAACATACACAATCCGAACATGTGATTTATGCCACTCGCATACACAAACATACCGTGCACGGCAGTCTGCATAAATACAGACACGCACGCACGGAGATTTGCAGTGTGCATGAAGTCTGCAGACGCACGCTAATCCTATTGTTCTGAGTGGCCGTGCAGTCAACAGTCAGAGGCTCTCTGAGGATTTAAAAAAAAAAAGACTTCACATCTACTTATAAAGAGACAGGCACTCCGACAATGCAGCTGAAAATTCACTCCTTCACACTAACGTATGCACGACAAACCTCCACATGCTTATATGCACACACACACACGCACGCTATGTTTCTGTGTCACTGACCATCTGGGCTGAGAAGTCCACGGTACACTGTAAAAACATGACAAGGCTGTGCGAAGCCAGGAGTTTTTGGGATGTAAGCTGACAATAGCCTCACTGCACTGAGTCAGGGTGAGCGTGGAATCTGTTCACGTCAGAATCTGCAGGTTGATTAGAAAAGTGATCCATCTTTTGTCTGTCTATGTCAGGAAATTTCTCTGGAGGATTGATTAAAAAAAATCTGCACATGGTAATGTCACACATGGCAACGATATATATGTGCGAAAATACCACCTTTGTGTGTGTGTGTGTGTGTCTGTGCATGCGTTTGGGACAGAGCTGGACATTATCATGCAAACCAACAGGCAAACAAGGTATACAAATGAATATGCATGAGTTCCATGCATACAGTCTGTTAGGAAAAAAAAAAAGATTAATATGCATTTGCATATAAATAATGGAAATGTATGTAAATTATAAATTGTAATCATCATGAGATGCGTGTTTGTAAAGCAAAAATAGCCACATGACTCGAGACACGGGAAAATTCAATCACACACAAATCCAGGAAAGCACTAGTAAGCATGTGTATTACACCTTTACTGCTGTGCATTGATTAATACGTAAAGCATGGGTATTGTGTTTATGGCTGTTTTACACCTGTTTATGAGTTATTGCATTTATTACTGTTGTGGGGAAAAAAATCTGTAACATTTTGAAATTGTCACAACTTATCATCCTTTGCAGGGCAAAAAAGGGATATTTTCAATAAATGTAAGTAAAGATATAAGATTAAGATAACACATTTAATGTACTGCTACTTTTATGAGTTTTTTTTCCCCGTAGTTTATTGACTTTTCTGCTGTTTCGGACTCTTATCATGTAAAAATGAGAACAGTGTGGTCGGCATTGCCAAAGTGTGTCTGGCACGGCGCTGAATGACAGCACTGATCTGAAAGAAATAAGGTCAGTGAATAATCCCAGTCTAATACTGGCAGACACACAACACACACTCCGTCAGCTTTGGTCACGGTAGTACATACAAGACAAAATGGATAAAAAAAACTATTCGTCATTGAATTCTTACATGCACCCGTGTGTAAATTCCTGTTTGCACGTTTTTTTTTTTTTAGATACTGATGTTCTGCTGTTATTTTATTTTTGGTTTTTCAAGCTGTGAAGCTAATTTATCTCTGGTGAATAATTAAAGATCCTTGAACTTGAGGGTCAGGTGACAGCAAGGTTCAAGATTTGGCAAATAGCACAACTTTATTTGGAGTAAGAATGCAGAAAATGGCTGTGAGTCAATGCAATGTCCCCAAAAGATACAAAAACACGGCTGGGGACGTCAGACTGTACAAGAACACCTAGACTCACAGCTGAAGTCAAATCTTACAGCTTCTCTGTGAGACTAAGGTTAGGGTTATATTCAGGTTATGGAAAGGGCAAATGCTGAGTTTAGATTCTGTCTGCATTAAGTGAATTTAAAAACAGCAAAGGTGTGTGTGTGTGTGTGTGCGTGTGCGTGTAAAATACCTTGCTGTCAATCTCACTGCTCCCCAGAGCGGTCTGGATGACGTACAGAAGAGCGTCTGTCAAACCTTCACACTCCCTCATTCTCCTCCGGGCTTCCTCACCTGCAGAACTCACGTTCCTGTTCGGAGCAAAGACACAAATGCACCTCATCAATACACACACACACACACACACACACAACGCTGAAGTCCTCACCGCATTTTGTGCGTGTGCTCTGCCGCATCTCGACGCATGCGGACATGTGCTGTGTTGGCATGTTGTGTGTGTGTGACGGAGAACAGAGGAAACAGAAGAAATCATCACGTGTTTCTTCTGTCCCTCAATCCAAGTCATCACAGAAAAGTTCAGGAGCTGCATTGTAACAGATTAGAGAGTGGACTGACCTTAAATGTTCTGCATAAAACACACGGCGAGTGCAGCGGAGTGTCATGTTTAAGTAATGCCTCTGGCTGGTTTCACCGCGAGTCTCTGAGGATGAGCTACATTTGATGAATTGCACGTGCATCATGTTTTAATTATAGAGTCAAATAACTCTTTGCATATTTTAGATTGTTGACAAACTATTGATTCTACTCTGCTTGATCCTCTGCGGGCTTTTGTTTGCCCCGAGCGTCGACGCAAGGTTGCCTGAAAGAGAATACAAACAAAACATACATACCAAACAGGGCGCGGACGGAAAGCTATAGCTTGGCTGGCAGACGCCGAAAATAAAAAGACTTCAATCTGAACCACTTCAGATACTTTTCCTTTCACACATTTCCGTTATTTTGGCGACTACCTGTTAATGGATTCAATTTAATTAACCTCCGTCAATTAGGGATAATTAATCTCTCTGAAGCGTTTCCTTGCAAGGCAACAGGGCTACAGATTATCTCTCATTATGATCTTTCAGTGTGAAGAATCTAAATAATGAGGTGGGGAAAAAAAAAAAAACACTGCAGGAAAAAGGTTGTTAGTCTACAAGGAGGGGTTTTCAAACAAAACACAGTCTGATAGTGCTGCTGCTGCTGCCGGGGGAAAATGTTTGCACACAGAAGTGTCACTCTTGATGAAACAGTGGGGGGTGGGGGGGGGCTGGTCCCCGGTCTGACAGGGTTTCATCAGGAGAAGGACGCTTATGCATGTGGAGAAAATAAAAAAATCTGGCTCTGGTACATTAGTTTGACTAAAACAAAGAACAAAAGTAAGGAGACTCCTTCATGGCATAGTTGGGAAAACGCCACTGTAGGAACCGACGCCACACGTTTCACAGCATTAATTACTCTTAATCCAATATGGCGGCACAGAGATTCTGGCAATCGGGGGCTCTGCACTGGGACCCTCTGCAGCCTTCATTCATACGTGGCGAACCCTGCACAGCTCATCTCCAATCTCTTGGCGAACTCGCTAAACTGTCCTCGGAGGGGAGTGGACCCCTCCGTCAGCGGGGGGGGGGGGGGGGGGGGGGGGGGGGGGTGGGTCTCTGCAGATCTTCTGCTGCCTTGCTGTGCAGGAGGCATCTTTATTTATTTTTGTTTTTTTTTTTAAACAAAAACAAAAGCACATTGCAGGGATTTGGAAGTAAATCCGATTTTGAACTCTCACACACACATTGCACTGACCACTCCTGTCTGATACCAACTGTTAATCAATCCTTGTGAAGGTTTTTTTTTTCTTGTCATCATTATAAAGTTAACATGAGTTGGGGAAGTTTGTAGTTATTAGTGGTCAAAAAGGCAGTATGCATGAAAATATATTCAAATAAGTATTTTATAATATAAATCTGAATTTGAACCCCCCCCCCCCCCCCCCCCCCCCCCGCATGACTGCCGAAGCATTTCAACTGCAGCACGGCCAAAATCTGTCTTCCCCTCACAGTGATTACAACCACTTCGCCAGCACATCAGAGAGAAACAACATCATATAATCACATTTTAAAATCCAATTAAAGCAGAGCTGCCAACTCTCACCATGGAGACCGAAAAGTCTGAGTGTGAACTCCGAGATCACGCGCTGAATCTCAGCGATAGTCTGGTTGATGTCAGACACCGGGAATTTCACATGAAGAGCTTTAAGGCCAATAAAAAGGAAGATATTTGCCACACCATGTCACCGTGGCAGCTTACTTGTTTGTGCCCATCTATATTCCCAAACACACACTTACTGAAGTTAACACAGACTTCGCTGCAGCTTTTCTGTGCTGTCTCACCCACACAGATCTTTCAGCAAGCAACGCATCGATGGATCAGAACAAAAACCCTGCTGCCTCTGTATGAAGGACCGTGAGAGTCGACGCTTCGTTCTGCACGTCGTTTCAGTAAGGCTCGCAGAGGGGTGTGATTTCAACGTCAGTTCAGCTATCATCATGTCAGGGCCGGCATGTGAGGAGGTGTACATGTGTCTTGAAGAGACAGACGGCTGCACACGAAGCAAACATCTGACTAGACTGCATCTCAAAGGCTGCTGTCACACATTTTGATATCAGATAGCTTCATTATAATCCGTCCAAGAAGGACGTAGATGCTGAGTACAGCGAAAACTGGACTTTTGATATTTACAATAAAATTATTATCATTATTGCTCATATTTCATGTTGCAGTGAGTGACAGGGAGCCAGAGAGAGAAGAAGAAGGGGATGAAACAGGGCCGACACAACTGAAAGAGAAGAAATGGGGTAATGGGACGAGGCGAAGGAGGAGAGAGCGGCTAAAGCGGGAAGACAGAAAATGAGAACGTGAGGAAGATAATGGAAGACGGAAAAAAAGGAGAGAGAAGAAGAGAGCACAGGTGGCCAGTGATATACCAAAGCCGCCATGAAATATTCAATCTTTAATCAGACTCCCAGCATTCCCTAACGAGGCGTGAGAAAGATGAATTAGCCCTCCGAGTTTAGGATCCACACACACACACACACACGCACCAGACTCAAAAGTACATCACCACATGTGTCAGGTGTGTGTATTTTCACTCACGCACGGCATTATGACATGAAAGTTTGCGTTTGGTAGACACAAATTTACACCACGAGCGGGTGAAATGCATTGTGGGTAAGATTAATGGGCCCACACACACACACACACACAGTTCCAGACAAACAGAACCATGCAAACACACACTGGCACCAGAGATCCTCGCGCTCATTTCAGCTTCAGCTGCAGCTCAAGAGGTAATATTTACAAAAGTCAGGTGTCAGCTGTCAAAAAACGAATGGATGACCTGAGTCTTTACATTTTTCATTTGCAGTAGCGGTAAAACGTGCCGCCTGTGTGCAGGAATAATGATATATACGCAAGATTTACGCAAATGAGAGGCGGGCGAAAAGACAAATACGTTTCAGGCAAACTTGTCATTATTCTGACGAAAAGATGTGCTTTTCTCTTCTGACGCCGCGGCGTTTGATGGACGGGAACGAATAGCACATCAAAAAGTGTCTGGCACACAGCCGACGTGTCTGCGTGAGAAATATTTATGAGCTGTGAGTCAGCCGCAGAAATTTCATCACGCTGGTCTGGAAATACTGAAAGAATATAGAAAGCATCACAGCAGGAGAGATTTTATGCGGAGGAATACCTAAAGTGGCACTTCATGTGGCATGGCCATTATTACCATTTTCTCCTGATACTTTACAAGGATACTTGGTTCTCAGTTATATGTTAAAAAAAAAAAAATCTGTATATATATAACAATAACCAAGTGTGGTGGCAGAACATGCAAACTCCATGACCTCTCTGTTTCAAAGATCGAAGATATTTGTTTATGCTTTTACGACTAGCATCACGGCAAAATGTCCCCGTTTGGATGGATTCCTCTCTGGTTTTATTTGAATGGCGGCTTAAATAAACCAAAATAATCAGTCGTTCACTCAACAACAACGGGAGAAAAGTCACATCAGACATTTTAAAACTGTAATCTCTCCAAAACCCTGATGGGAAACACTAGGCCAACTATTTGAGAACTTTTAGAGCGAAGAAGCCAAAATCGAATCACAAAGAGGCGAAAGATTTAGTTCCATATACATTATTGGTGCAAAACCAGATGCTGAAAGGATCGTTTGAAGATAATCTATTTTTGGTTTGAACTTCACAGCGCTTCTGCAAACCTATAATGCATTAGTTGCATCAGGGACATATTGATTACAGGCAGCAGAAAGAACTGGAGGCGTTATCCTCAAGAAATCTGAAGTTTCAGTCAACCGGTGCAACACTGGCCGAAACTGCCATTCTTCTCTAATAATACTTGGATAAACGCAGGAAAAACAATCAACAGTCTGACTCCACAGTCACGGCTCCATTCATGTCCAACATGATCGGATCCAGGGCCAAGACGGCACGCAAGAAATGTGTGTCATAGTCTTACTACTTCCAGCCTGCACTGGAGAGCAGGCGTCATTCCTCAAGCGAGAAAACGAAAAGCCACCGCAGCTCCAAAGCCAAATGGTGAGTCATCTTAAATGTAGCGAAGTCTACCAGCTCTCGGTGCGTAGAGTGATAAAAATAACTCTGAACACAAACTAAAAACAAGACTGTTTTGAACTGGGAACGACTTTCTTCTTGGTTTGAATCTTGACGGCGAGCTGTGAAATGCAAGCATCCCCACAAAGTCCCTTAAAGAAGAGAATGAGCAGAACCAAAGTATGAAGTTGTTCTGATAGTGAAACTGACCGGAGGCAGCCCGTGGCGTTGCGGAGGACCTGCGATGAGTGTAGGTGCAGCTTGCGGTCCTCCTGTGTGTGCGGGGAGGTGTCCCAGCCCGAGTGGGGGATGATCACGGCGTTGGTCAGCACGGCCAGGGCGTCCTGGATGATGGGCATCTTCAGGGCGTCGCACGACGACAGGTTCCACAAAACACCTGAGGAGGGATCAAGTTGAGATCATTCAGCCATGAGTTCGACTTAAAAACTGAACTTTAAAGGTTTAAAGCTAAATGTCTGTTGATAGCCTGCTTGATACAATCAGCATTTTCAATTATAGCTTTTAATTTGAACTTTGCTGTTTTCTTTTTTTCCTGAGCAAAGAAATCCATTAAACCCAGTTTACCAAAAACAGCTGAGAGGAAAATGTAGTTACTAGCTGCTGCACACAGCGGAGTTCTTAACTTTGAGAAAAAGGCCCGAAGGGAAAGTCAATATTGGACTTAAAAGTCCCATTTTCCAAATCAGTTCAGTTCCACTGTCACTGCTGAATGTGTGAAGAAGACAGAGTTGCTCTCACGGGTTAAACGCAGAGACATCAGTTCCTCAAGGGGGTCAATGAAATACTGACGGTAAAACACCCATTGAGGGCGAGGTTAAATGTGAGAGAAATAATAAAAGTTTGATCAGAACAAAGGGAGTGAGACGAGGAATGAAAAACTACTGAAATAACCACAAGATGGTTTTGAAATGTCTTTTTTGAAAGAGTGTGTCTTCCTCCCGGTGTTTGAGCCGTGATAAATGTCCACGATGATCGTCAGCAGATCGTTGCTCTTGCCGCCTCAGTGCGACCTGGTTATTTGCCCCCAGCGGCACGACGGTCGTCGTTGGTCGCTGGAGGTCATCGACTCCCGTCACCCTGCAGCT
The DNA here is from genome assembly GCF_902148845.1 of Salarias fasciatus. Classification (NCBI taxonomy): domain Eukaryota; kingdom Metazoa; phylum Chordata; class Actinopteri; order Blenniiformes; family Blenniidae; genus Salarias; species Salarias fasciatus. The sequence goes on from NC_043762.1 coordinate 17,981,338, forward strand.
CAGTGACGTGAGCGGCAGCTTGTGCTGAAACTACATTTCAGGAAGAACAATTTGAAGGGCTTCTGAATTCAAAGAAAAAGAAATTTGAGTTACATATTTTTTTAAGTCCTTGAGAACAACTATGAATGTTTTTTGTGTTTGCAAACTGAACTTTTGAAGGACAAACTGCCAGTTTTTGTAACCTTGAAAAATGTTTTTCTGTTAGGGTTCACAATTTTCTCTCATAGAAAAAAAATGAAGAAAAAAAGGTATTTAAGAAGAAACATCCCCTGGTTTCTTTCTTTTACTTTTACTTAATTCACCAATTTTACATTTTTCTGATTTACTTTCAGCTGCTTTTTGTGTGATTGGTATTCATGCACACATATGCATAAGATACACATCAGTCGTTGCTTTTACGGGTTTTTTAGACACATTTTTCACGGCAAATAAATTGTTCTGTGCTGCTTTTTATTAAATCAAACAAAATGTGCAATTTGATGGAGATTAGATAATTAGCAGCAAAGGGCAAACATACACACATACACACAAACACACAAATACCCAACAATACACACCCAGCATTGAGCCTCTTTAATTATACAGGAGTGATGCATTTCAATTGTTATGCTAATAGTTCAAAACATAACCTTTAATTTATTGCTTCGGGTCGCCATTGTGCTGCTGTAATTAAATAGAAATGTCTGAGGAAAAAGAGCAGTGGAGTACTGACGGCGCTAAATCACTTCCGCTCCTCTCCCCTGTTCTTAATCCTCACCTGAATCCGACACGCAGCGATCAGCCGACCAAGGAAATGGACTGATTTTTCTCTTGCCCAACCAATTATTGTCCAGTCATTTTTGCAAACCCGCTTACTCCCAACACACGTGCACGAGTATGCGCAAGCGCACACACACACACACACACACACACACACACACACACACACACATCAAGCTTTCAAGAAAAAGATAGAGGCGAAAAGCAAAAAAGCCACATTTAGCTGTAAAACAGTGATTTTTTGAGTGGTCTTACATGTGTACAGATACACACAAACCATGATGACCTTGAGGAGCTACACGGCACATCATAATTCTTGCCGACCTTGGTCTTGCCAAGTGTGTGCGTGTGTGTGTCTCCTAATCTTTGTACTCATACAATTACATGTTTGCACATTTCAGTGTCCACCTCGAGTCATATCTGCACTTATCTACACGGCTGCTTTATGGTGGTAATTACAGTTATGGTAAGACATGCTATCCTCAGATCTTCCCGTGTGTGTGTGTGCGTGTGTGTGTGGAATAAGACATCCTTCCCTGAAAGCCATGTTGTTCACCCTCTGCTGTATAATTACAGCCTCTGTTATCTGCCTGTGCCGCCCCGTTATGAATTTGTTCTTGTGTGTGTTTGTGTGTGTTTTTAAGAGTGTAAGCGCCCTCACCAAATGAGTCTTAACCCCATCAGCCATTTGGACTGGTGTGTGTCTGAGGCCAGCAGCGTGTGTTTAGTGGTCACAAGGAGTTTTGAAAGTCCTGCTTCTAGCATCAAGGCGATAATTATCCATGACCGTCATGTTTGCAGAAGAGAATAAACTTATCTCCTGTTCAAATAGACAAAACACACATGTTGTGTCCTTGTGAGTGTAACTTCAGGATTCGGTGAAGGATGTAATGTAGACTGTATATCTATCCATCCTTCTACAGATGGTTACAGATGGAAATGTCAACAGTCCTCAAGGTAGCATTAACTTGACACATTAGGTCATGGAAGTGGATGTATTCGGCCATCAAACAGAGGAATAGTCTTATAACTCGCATATCGTCTCCTCAGTTACCACACCCAGCCTTTGTCTCTTCAAGTCGAACTTCCCAGGTCTGTTCTGGCTGCTCCTGATCTATTAGATAATGAAATGACTTCCAAACTCAAAGTCAAGACTTAGGGTACCGGAGGAATCGGTTAACACAAACAAATGCAATGAAAGATCCAAATAGCTGACAGTTGAACAAACGCAAGCCAACTGAAGACGGCCGAGCAGATGGAAGAAACGGAGCTGAACTAACACGTAAACCGAGGAGCTCTAACGGACTCGCTGGCAAACGGCGAGCGCTGGAGCCCGGTTTGATAAGCAGAGGAGGGACGGGGGGATGATTAGCAGCTGAGGAAGCAGGAGAGCTGAATGGGAAGCAGGTGTGTGTAGTAGTGTGAAAAGCACGGAGAGAGGAGAGGGCTGCACCCACAGCAGCACAGAGGAAGGAAAAACAAAGAAAACACACTGCAACTGGAGATGCTACATGAAGAATGTATTAAATAATATGTTTGTTATCTATTTTACTATTTGTGAGCAAAAAGTAGGTTGAAAAATGATGAATTACACTTTGTTTTTGGCATAACTTGATTATTTTTGAAGCAAAAAGCAGTTCCACATGCACAGCCATCTATAGAAAATATTAAACAACACATTTTTCTTTTTATCATTTACTCACAAAGAATCACACAAATGTTCTGTCTGGTAATTCGTCCTCAAGTCATGCATGGCTATTTATTGCGTGTCCCAACTATTATTTACGTGCTATTCGGAGAAGGCAATATGCAATTAATATCAGTAAAACAGTGACTCAGTCTTGAGAAATACCGGAGTTGTGATGGAAATAAAGAATCACATCCAGTGAGATCTCAATAAATTCACTGAGCGATGCATTTGGCGTCCTGTGGCTAAAACATTTGGAACGCAGCATGCATCTCTCTTGTTGTATCACACACACACAACACTATATCCTGTAAACACGAACGGTGATGTCTCAAGCAGCATAAAAATGTCTCTCCACATCCCTGTAATTAAGGCCCATCTGCAAAAACATATTTGTTGTAGTTTTCAGTCTGAGTCGCCTTTAATTAGCAAACAAAGCTCCCTGAAGAATCATAAAGTCACTGAAGACGTGCATCAGTTGCATCAATTTGCTGGTTCACTCAGTTAACCGGTGACTAATAAAGCTGTCTTGAACATGCCCCGAATGTAATGCATGATCTCATCCTGCAGCTGCAATAAATAGACGATATTTTTACTATCTTGAGTAAAGTCAGCTGTGCGTTCAGTGCCGCCGCTCGCCGTGCGCAGAGTGACATCATCTCCCCGAGGTGAAAGGCAGCGGCGTTTTATCTCTGATCTGAAACACATGGTCACCGATACACACACTGCCTCACTAACATACTGTACACTAACACACACACACACACACACACACACACACACACACACACACGAGGGCAGGCAGAAAAACATCCAAGCTCTGAGAGGTTTATACACACACACACACATTACGCCGTCATGAGTGTGTGACAGATGAAGGAGGTTAATTGCCTCAGCCTTACATCATGAGTGGCAGCAGGAGGTGATGAATGCTCGGGTACAGAGAGGGAGGGGAAGTGAAGATGCTGGCTACTTTTCTTTGTCTGTCAAGCTTTTTCTCATTTCTCATTGGCAGCGCACTTTCATCCCCTCCTGAATATTTCTCCCCTCTGCAACGTTTCGGCGCAGCTTTTTGTTTGCCTCCAGATCTCCATTCGATTTTTATCTCCTTTCTTCTCCTAGTTGCTTTTGGAGTTTTTTTTTTTTTTTTTTTTTTTTTTTTTTTAGCTCATGTCCTCTTGTGAACCGCCATGAGTTTGAGACTTTCAGGAAAATATCCGTGTGTGTGTCTGTGTGTGTTCGTCTTTGTGCACTTGTGAAGTCCAACCTGTTTCGTGGAGACCAAAACACTGGACGTCAGGGTTAAAATATGTGTGTGTGTGGGTGTGTGTTCCAAAGTTAAGCAGTAAATATTTTCCCCAGTGAATACCGACATCCATTACAGAACAGATGTGAGTAAGGCTGGGATTATCCTTCTCTTAAAACCCACAGATCACAAATCCACAGTTCTCTTTACAGCCTGATTAAAACATGATTCATACTTATTATTACATTACATGATTAAGTTTATGGTGAACTCTTCTGCCCAGGGGTGGGGACTTGCCCTATATATCTATAAATGCCCCAGTGCGGTCAGCTGTCAAGTCTAGAATAAGAAGAGAGAGAGGAAAAAAAAAAAAAAAAAAAAGTCCACTTTACAATCGAAATCTCTATAAATAGAGGGAATGGCTGTTATTAGGCCTCAGAACAAACCCAGTGCCCCTCTGTGAAGGAGCCTTTTCTTCTTTTTCTCCACTTGAAACCTGCTATTACCGCAAGTCACAATCAGCGGCGCCTTCAGGAGCCGCTCGCATTCAGGTTCCGCATGTAGCATCTCTAAAGGACCCACGCTGCCGGCGTGACCTTGGAGGCAGCGGGGCGTCTTCTGTGATGATGGAGAGACCACCCTCCTCCGACAGGCGCCGCGCACACCACCAGTGTCTCCGTTCAACACAGACAAATCTTTTGAACAAGTCAGCAGAAGAGTCAGACGTCACCTTTTCCTAATTGCTGTCGTTTTAAGTAAAAAATAAAAAGTGAAAACTGAAAGTGACCAAGCTCACATCTTTATCGCCTGTGTGAAGGTGCATACAGTCAAACGCCACTGAACATTGCCTAAATTAAGAACAGGATCACTCTCTGAAGTCCCGACATTAACGCTTTTATCGACATCTAACTCACAGCATTTATCCCAGTCTCACTCTTCAGTGTCATCACGAATGCGAGCGCCGGTCGATCTTTAATTGCCTGGTCTGCACTGGCCTGAAGCACTGGCCTAATGAGCCTTGCCTAAATTATATTTACAGAGTTTTGGGTCCTTTAATGACATTGCCACCGAAGACTGTAAACACTATCTCTTTGCAGTGTTTGAAACTCATGTCAAGGTCAATCAGTATCTGTGTGCGACTGAATAACAAATTAACAAGTCATTCAGGCTGAAGGAATGTAGGATGAATGAAATGCAATGATCTGGACGTCATATGAATTTCCTTCTGTCCCAGTGTGTTTCAATCTGGTGATAATGAAAGGGAGTATTATTTACCTGCAATTAGGAAACCGGCTGACACCGAATAAAATCTAGTTTAAATCCACACAAAAAGTACGTTAATGAGCTCAGTGGAACTCAGGGGAACACCGCCGCTGTCGGTGTAATTAACGTCCGCTATGAAGCACCTTATCTTTGGATACTTAAGCCTTTATTTGGAATGCAGAAAAACATCTTTTATTTGGCTTCCTCCGGCATGTTTCTCATTTTAAATATCGGCTCTTTTTATAAAGTAGTTTGAAAATATTCTGGCACGCTTAAATAACGGTTTTCATTGAATAAACCCCATTTAAAAAAAAAAAAAAAAAAAAAAAAAAAATCCCAATGACCCTGAGCGTGCTTCACTTGTTGCGGCGGCCTTCCTTCAGCCGTTCGCCTCATTTGAACTTGAGAAGCCCTGCCGTTGGCTCACATCCAGACTGCTAAAGGTTCCTATCACGGTTTGAGTCTGACAACTTCCCAAACTGCTTCCGCGGAGCGGGCGCCAACGCGAGCGGTCCAGACCTGTCGCCCACAATGATGTGTGCAGCTGTGACTGAACGGGAGAGCTTAAAGACAAGTGAGAGCACAGCTCCTGACAGCATGCTGATTTTAGTGGGGAAAAGAGGAGTTTAAGGAAAGTGGAGCACTCCATGAGCCAGTAAGGACAGATATCGTGTTGTTAACATTTATCTGCAGCAGACTTTAATGTTAACTTGGGTTAAGTGAGCTTGGTGAGGCATTCAGTGACTAAAAATGGAGAGAAGTAAGTCACGCACTTAAAATAACTAGAAGAAAAGCAGCAAATTCTGGACATTAGTGAGACAGATTTTCACTACAAAGACTGACTTCTGCTTGGACACATCAGTCTTTCAGATACTTTATATGAAACATCCATCTTTTGTAACCTGGTCCCAAGATGGCAGGGGACCTGGACAGGTTGGTAATCCACCACAGAGAGACAAACAAGCACACACTGACACCATTTACCTTGATTATCAAGCTTTAGTCTTCAATAAAGATGCATGTTGTTATTCAAAAAGATTCCTTCTACTAGCAGAACTCGTATTAAGAGAGATGAAAATGAAATTTTGAATGGATTGATACCATTTGGTGGAAGCATCAATTGTATTTTCCCCATCTAGTTTGAATAATACTCTAATACAGCGTATCAAACTAGTTCAGGTGTCTGATGAAGCCCAGTCTCATTTCACTGACCAGTAAATTAACAGAAAGACAACCTATGAGTACAAACACCACTAACCTTTTTGTTTTAACAAACCACATCATGGGCAACCTCGACTTGATCTGAAAATAAGAGCAACCCGAAGTGTCCTTTGCCGCCTTGTTTTCCTCCAGATTAATTTTAGGAAAAGCCCGTCACTTCTCCAGCCGCACAGTTTCTGCAGCGTTCAGCACATTTTTACGCACTCAGTATTATGCCAGAGTGATTTTGCAGGCAAAACGGCAACACACTCAGTTGCAGTTTACAGTGTTTCTGACAGCAAATCCTACTGAACAATCTGACCTTCACTGAATACATTTAAAGGGAGTACCTTATTGCAAAATGTAATGTCTTCTTTGTGATTCTCATATTCTGCTGGGCCTGACTGGACTGCTATCTGGGCCTGTTTTGGCACGCTGACCGCCGTTTGTCACCCTTGCTTGTCAGTTAATCTGAACATGCTTGAGACTGCATGTCAACTGAAGTTAAGTCACATTAATGCAAGAGCCTCAGTGTGGTTTATGTTGTTTATATCTGTTTTATATGTGTGTTTATATGTTTTTTTTTTAAAGCTTTTTGATGGTTGCAGTCATTCCTCAAGTCAGACTGTGCTAATGCAGAAATGCAATCAGTGTTTGATTGTTGCTGTCTGCTGTTTTTGATGGACTAAAATTGGACAGGGACTAAATTCCTGATGCAGGCCAGGAAAAACCAAAAGCAGTCAGTACTACTCTCATGAGTCAGTGTGACACCGAAATACGAGGTGTGATTTTTTTTTTTTTCCACACTTACTCTACAGATTTAAGTGTTTACCAGGAGCATAGACCAGACATAATTGGAATTATTATTAATATTAACGTCATGATCTTAATTGTCAGGTATTATTGCTCCTAATATGCTCCTTCTTGTGGCTGTAGCTCTGCAGGGCTTAAGGGAACCCAAGTCCTGTGATGTGTGATGAGCTAGAGGAGTCAGGGGTGACGGGGTGTCCGCTGATGTGCAGTCTGTCCACTGCGATGACGGCCCGGGATTCTACTTCTTCTTGACGGGGAACAGACATCGGCAGCGCTCCAGGATCTCCTCTGGAAAATGGTTGTTGACGTTTAAGTCAATTCCTCTCAGGTTCCACGCTGCAGCCCTTTACCAGTTCCTTCTGCTTGAAGAGTTTGAACTTTGCCACAATGGACCTCGGTGAAACAATCCCTGGATGATCGGAGTCATAATCTGTCTTTCAAGGAGTCCCATGAAGACCTGGGTGTCCCGCAGGCTCCGGCTTCGAAGATCAGTACTGACTCCATATTTATATTCTCCTCTGATGAAATCCACTTTGTTCTCCAGCACTTATTCAGTGATGAAGAGGCCGGTGGTGAGAGCTCGGAGGACTTCCTGTTGGACGATGAAGTCGGGGCCGTGTCCCAGTTGTAGCACTTGTCTATAAAATCCCTCAGATCTTTAAAACGGTGTCATTATAAACCGACCTACTGAAGCTTAGTTGTTTTGGCAATAGTTGCATAGTTTATAACTGGCATGTTGCCACGCTGCATTTGTACCAGATCAGCGAGATCACCCACTGTGTATTATCTAACAGTTAATAACTACAACTGCAAAAACATGGCGCCTGCATTTAGTATCAGAGAAATCAACCCAAACAGGGCTACATGGTATTGTTTTTATCTAACTCCTGGAAGTGAAAGATGTTTAAAACAAACACGCACACAAATGCCCCGTTTAATCTGCAGAGGTAGAGCTCACCTGCTGCTTTATGTCGGCTTTATTATGTCTAAATAATCAATTCTAGAAAGCCACAGAACAGCAGAGGACAACAACCTTGTTTGTGACTTTTTGTGCCATCAAGCAAACTGTGCACGTGAGCGAGGGGAATGTTCGTGTGTGTGTGTGTGTGTGTGTGTGTGTGCATGCGCGCAAGTGTGTGAGCGAGCCTTTTGTGTCTGTTTGTTTGAGTGGAGCTGAATCTGAAGCCAGCGAGGCAGACAGCTTGACTTCCCACTGTGATCCTGATTCAAAATGCTCACCAGAGAGAGGAGAGCAGGAGACACAGGGAGACAGAGAGGCGAAGAGGACAGGGGAGAGACAGGAGAGGAAGGAGAGACCAATTACAAAAGCCTCACCACGGAGGGAGCGAGAGAGAGAGAGAGAGAGAGACTGGGAGACAGAGGAAGAGTCATTTCCTCTGGGTCTTTGAGGAAGAGAGGAGAGGAGAGCGCGGTCTGTCTGCGTCCGGTCGGTCGTTCAGCTGATTAATTTGTGACAGGAGGGATTTCTGTGCTCCGTGCCTTGAATTGCTGCTCTAATTTATATGGTAATCTTCTTTAAGACTCTAGCAGCATACAAAAACCCTTTTATTTCCATCTCTGCTAAGCCTAAACCCCTTTTTCTGGAGTCTCCACTCACATATGCATCCACGGAAAAAGCACACGTGGGTCAGTGTGACTGTGCGTGGGAGCTGTGAGGACACTTCTCAATTTCACTTTGGTGATAAGATTCTCCTTTTAGTATTCATGGCCGTGTCCTATTAGAGCACATAATGCTTAAAATGTTTGTCCCTCACCAGAAATCTCACGGCGGACTGATGTGTGAAGTACAGCTGTAAATAATTCACCGAGTGGATAAAAAAGCTCAAGGGCAGCTTTTGTCAGATGCAGAGGCGGTTTTTCTTCAACACGATTTACATGAAGGGAGAATAAGTTTGAAAGCGACGGCTAAGTGAGACACTCGTATTAAGAGGACGGAGGAGATTGCTTACTTTCAGGAGTTCAGTGTTTGTGATGTGAAATTTTATCCTGTTCATTTAAAGAGACTTCAGACAAAAAACTTTGGAGCCGTCTCTGATGTTTGTTTGCAAAGCACCAAAAACTGAAAGTGAGAAGGAAATTTATGAAAAAATGTTGAGTAGGGTTAAAGGAGACAAGGTCACTGTTGTCCATCATTTATTTGATGATCTTTAGGAGCCTAAACCACTTCCTGGTCCCAGCTTCCCAGCTCATTTCATAGGTGCGTGTGGTTTCCATGTCCTCTGTGGGGCCCAGAAAGTCCATCCTCATCCCATTAAGACGCATTGCTTGATTGATTAATATGGATGAGAACGTGAGTCTGTTTCTCTACCGTCAGTCTGTGATGGACTGATGACCGGGACTGGACCAGGTCTGCTTTGTCTTAACGTTGGCAGGCTGACCTTTGACACAATTATCTCACGGATCCACGACTAGAGTTATTGTTTAACAATTTTAAATCAGCAGCCAGATTTCACGTATAAAGCCAGAATCAGTGCATAAACATTAATTTTGGCTCCAATAATTTGCTCATTTCGTGTGTTAAATTATTTTACCATTGCCGTCTGACGTCTAACCTCTTCATTGCTGTTGGTTTAACGTGGAATTTGAACCTTTGTTCTTGGCTGAAAAGTCCAATCAGTTCCTCCAATCTACCTCCTGATGCATAATACATTACTTAGGCTTACTATATTGCTTCCATCATAATTACTATTGCCACTAAATGTCACTATAAATTGTACCTTTAGGCTCCAGTGGGGGTTATTTGATGCTAATCCTCCATGTCTAGGGAATTAAAAATGACACTTCTCTTCAGCATGGATAGATTTGAATACATTTAAAGTAAAGGCACCTTCACAGCATTTTTTTCTCAGTTGATCATTCAAGCTTAGAAACCTCCATATAAACTTTAACAATAACTACCTTCTTAAATTTAAATAAAAAGTCTGATTTACCTGTGTTGTGTATGTGGAGGCCATGTTTTTGTGCATCCACAAATTAAGTAGATGTTCTTAGAAATCAAAAGACGACTTTAGAAATCATTCTACCCATCTGCTCCAGAAAGCATTAATAAGCTTGACTAGTATCCTGTTCTTTCCATTACTGCCAGCAGGCACATTTTCCAGAGCTTGAGCGCCATCACACTTTTCTTTTTAAATTTATTTTTATTTGGTGCTTGGATTGGAATCCACACCCTCTCCTCTCCCGCTTGGTTTTCATGGGGCAGATCAGATAGAAAATTGAGTGGTGCTCCTTTTCTTTCTTTTTTTAGTCCTGCCATCGCTCCCTCGCCCCTTCACTCCAGTTGTGAAAGGCCTCTTTCTGTGTTTCGTGAATATCAATCAAAAACTAAATTGCGTGAATGCCGACAGTTGATGCTGTGAAAAACACTGGTAGAGGCGCCGCTTGTAAATCCTTCAATCTATCACAGTTTACAACCCAGACCCCAGCATGGCTCAGAACATTGCATTAATTAACCCCGGATGTATTTTTCATGACGTGAAAGGTATCTGTGTTTACTGACAGGGAACGCAAACATGCTGTGGATACAAGTGTTGCTGGAGCCCTTTGCACAGACGCTCGGTTTGACAAGTCAACAGTACTTGATTGCTGCGAAGCAGGCAGGTGGTAAACAATTCTCTCTCCATTGTGTGTGTGTGTGTGTGTGTGTCTGTGTGTGTGTTGTTCTGCACTATGTTAATATATTCGTACTCTCCATGAGGGGCACGAAGGTGTGTGTTTGTGTGCATAAGTAAGAAGAGCCTGTATCGCTGTGTCTGTATATTTTTGCACAATGGTGTGTGTAAAAGAAACATGTTTTAAAATTGTTATTTCATGCTGTTGATTAATATATCACTGGTTCTAATGTTTTAAACAAATTGTTCATGATGACACTTTGCAGGTCTTGTAATATCGAAAAGCATATTGAAAAACTCAACTGAGGAGATGACTATTCTATTGAACTCTTTATTTTGAATTTCTGCAAACCTGCGCAATTCCCTCATGAATTAAATGCAAATAATTGATAAATTTCCTGTTTCCTGATTCACCCATAATATTAAAAGACCGTGGAGGTCTGCTAACAGAGTGTCTGACACCATCATGCCCAACATCTTCTCACTCTGACCCTCCACTTTCTCTCAGCTGCAGATCTTATAAGGACATTAATGTGCTGTCAGGACTAAGTTCAGCTCAATTACTAAGCACTAATGCTCCGATTTATCAGAGAACTGATTTACCTGTGAGCAGCTCTCGGATCTCCACGTCTGTGGTCTTCCGGAGCAGCCGGACCAGAGCAGGGATGCCTCCGCAGTTCTTCAGGGCGATCTTGTTGTCGTCGTTGGCTTTGCCGTACACCAGGTTCCTCAGGGCTCCGCAGGCGCTGCGGTGCACGTCGGTCATCCGGTGGTCCAGGAGGTCCACCAGGAGCTGGATGCCCCCCTGCCGCCGTATCTGAGGACAGAGAGGGGCGGGAAGGAGAATGAGTGGTCAGTGACGCTTCTGTAGCAGCGGAAAACACTAACTTGAAGTGAAAAGCCTCAACAGTAGATATGCATCAATACAAAAATGAAATAAACAGGATCCAGTGGTTGCTGAAGCACTGATGCAAGATTTATTGAAACACCAGCCATAGCGCTCTCTGTCTTATTAGCCCTCAGTGTGTCTGAAGCCCTCCCTGCTTTCCTCTGTCTAGACAGAGGGAATGTAGGCCAGACTGGCTGCTCTCCATAAAAACAAAGGAGTCGTTTTAGTGAAGGAGATGGTTCAGAGACAAGGCATCAGGGCTTGTAACACAGCACCTCTGATGCTCCACAAGAACCACAGCAGCATGAAACCTCATGTCGCTGCTGCACCGGAGCTGAAACTCTTCAACCGGACACTGGTTATTTAGGAAATTAACAACTACAAGCTGAACCTGATGTTGGCTCTTGTAATGAGTGTCAAGCGAAAACACTGACATGAAAATATAATTATATTCAATCAAACCAAAACATCATAATACACAATCCAGCATAATAATTACTGGGGTTTTACCTCCTTTGACAAGGAACCTAATGCACAGGATTTCACCCGAACAAAGAGCACAAGTCACACTTAGTTTGATGAAACAATTAAATACTAAATTGTTGAGGAATCATTTCTCAATTGACACAAGAAATCATACAAGCTGTAATTCTTTACTATTCCTCAACTATCATTTGGGACTGCACAGTGGTAATCCAGTAACTGGTGACTTTAAAATCAATGTGAGTGTGACTGTCTCCTCCTGTGTGTGTTTGCCCTGTAATGACGTGTCAACAGGTCAGTGGGATTGACTCCAGTGCTCCACAACACTAAAATGATGAAGTGCATTGATGATGGATTGAAGGACCGATCATTTGATTATCATAAAATATCATAATCTGTAGATTTCTAGGCTGAATAACACACCTCTCAATAGAGTAGTTGTTTCTTTTACTTCATAAAGTGACAAAGACACAGACATACAGTACAGAAAAACACAGTGTACGTGTACTCTGCAAGATTTGAGGAATTTGAATTAATCTGCTAATAAACCTAGGCAATAAAATCTGAATTACATCAGATATGCAGGTTATCGTAGGTTATGGTGTTTTAAAATTAAAATATTAGATGATAATAATCAGGTTTCATAAAAGCAAACAACACTGCTTTGTGAAGTAAAAGTAACACTGACCCAAACGAGAACTGGCGTCACTAACACATTCACTCTTTATGCTTCTTTGCACCAAAAAGCAGACAGGTCAGTGCCTCTGACTTGGCACCGGCGTTATCTGAGGTAACTGGTGTGCAGCGACGCTCAGACAGTGCATGAAGTCAACCTCTACAGCAGGTGTTCAAGGAGGAAACCATGGCTCAGAAAAAGGCCCAAATGCTGAAATCTTGCCATGAACAGAAACCTGATGAATATTGGCAGTGCACTCTTTGGACAGACGAAAACAAGAATGAATGAGTCTGGATCCGACGGGCTGTTTGGCGCAGACTCTGCCTGGATTAGACCGAACTGCAAAACAATGGAGGTGTGGTGAAGTGACGAGAGTTCTTCAAGAGGAAAAGAGAAAACTATAACCTTCTCTTGGTGTAATGCAAGGACAACACAGCTTCCAGGAATTCATTTAATTAGTCAGTCCAGTATTTAGTCTTAGCAGTGGATTGATGAGCTCGACAGGTTGTACGCTACGTTTTGTCCCGTGTCTGTAATTCCTGCATGAGAAAAAGATGTACAAAAATGAGATGGATAGGTGGTATTCCGTCTTTATCAACCAGATGGTTGTAATCTGTCTTGATTTTGGGCTGGATCAGAGTGATTCTGACCGGTGTTCTTGGTTTAGTGGGTGACCGTATGAACAACGGGTCCTTTAAATGCTGTCCTTGGAAAGGAGAGTGAACATGCATTACATTTCCCTCAGTGCAGTATTTCACCACTTAGACATCTTCCTCGAGGTCAAAATAACAATCAGGCCCGTGAGTTGTAGCTTTGGCAGCTCTAAATACCACCATGCTCCATCAGTCATCGTTCTTATGTGTCTCTGTCTCTCCCACTTCCTGCTTCGCTCCCGTTTTAATGCCTGTTGGTGGACTGCCTTTTAAAGAACTTTGTTTGCCCTTAAACCCGCTGTCTCCATGGGGATTAATGAAGTGGAATTGAGCTGAATTGACTTGACATTGAGGAGACAAGACGGAGCAGTTTCGCGCGAGACACTGAGCGACGACGACGCTGAGGAACGGGCCGAGGGAGCGACGAGGCTCCGTCCGACGCTGGGTTAAGCGTGTAATGAGGAGTCAATGTGGTCTGATGCGGTTCGTGGTGGCGCTCGCCGAGGTTCCGACGCGTGGGACAGAGTTTCCTCTGGATGCAGACGGATCCTCGTGTCGTCGGGGGATGAGACGCGTGCTTAATAACACCTTCACATAATGTAGTGAGGGGCTTCTGTTTGGTAATTAATGTGCTTAGCATAAAATGTCAGTGTCAAAGATAATAGCTGGATTACAATAATGCAAGTTGAGAGTGGGCACGTTTACAACCCACCTGCTCAACGGCTCATTTCTCACAACACGAACGGAGCGTAAGACCTTATTCATTAATGCCTGACAAAAACAAATTTCAGTCTTCTGAAATGTCTTTGGCTTCTGTCTTCTGTATTAGTGCTGTGTGCAAATTGCTGATTGATAAGAATAGGGAGGAAAAGGAAAATCAGAGCAGCACTGGTGACACTGATGTTATCAGAAAGACAGGAGAGCTTCTATCAGTGCTTACATTCAGACTGCTGCTGTGTTGGAGAGCAATGGCTTTCAGGTGATGAATCAGCAGGATGCACTATCACTTAATTCAATCAATTAACAAGCAGCAGTGATGAAAAAAGCAGCAATCGGTTTATAGAATAGAAGTAATTTGTTTATAAGGTTCATTTAATCACTTGAAGACTTTTTTTCGCCTCTCCCTTGTAGCCCATGAGCGAGGACGGAATCCACTCTGCTCAGGCGGTAAACATGTAAACACACAGAGCTGACACCTCCGGTGGTAAAAGGAAGCCTTACTTAATAAACCCAATTATTGCAAACAGAATAAGTGATCCTACCGCATTCCGAAGACATCTGGAGTGCCGTTTTATCTACAAAACGTCTCCCCCTCTTTGATCCCCTCAGTGGTGCGATCAGGTAAACAGCTGTGTCAGCTCAGTTCCTCCGGATGAACCCATCATGTTTATGAGATTTCCAAGAAACAATCGACAGAAGCCCAAAGACGACTTCATTAACCTCAGTATGAGATGAATATTCTAGACAGACTTTCGTTACGCAAGCTGAGGGACCTGGTAGCAAACACACCGCTACCAGCTCACAGTAACATCCTCAGCATGAATGTGTGTGTGTGTGTGTGTAAATCTGAATGAGAGGATGATGTAGCACATCGATGCAGGGGCCCCTCCAGCAGTAGTTCTCATTTCTCAGCGTGTGAGAGCTCCCACTCGGGGGAGGATTCCCTCCTCCGAGATCCGTACCTCAGACTTGATCTTGTTGTCTCCAAAGCACAGGTGCTGGAGGTAGGCAGCGGCGTTGGACTGGACCGATGGGAACTGATGCTGCAACATCTGGATCACCTCTG